>NC_134364.1:4981732-5146732 GCF_048569485.1 Anomaloglossus baeobatrachus | reverse complement strand
AGGGCTGCAATTAACTCTGAAGGCGTCTCCCTCGTTAACCTGTAATCAATGAAGTAGTTAAAAGGTCTGGGGTTGATTACAGGTGTGTGGTTTTGCATTTGGAAGCTGTTGCTGTGACCAGACAACATGCGGTCTAAGGAACTCTCAATTGAGGTGAAGCAGAACATCCTGAGGCTGAAAAAAAAGAAAAAATCCATCAGAGAGATAGCAGACATGCTTGGAGTAGCAAAATCAACAGTCGGGTACATTCTGAGAAAAAAGGAATTGACTGGTGAGCTTGGGAACTCAAAAAGGCCTGGGCGTCCACGGATGACAAAAGTGGTGGATGATCGCCGCATACTTTCTTTGGTGAAGAAGAACCCGTTCACAACATCAACTGAAGTCCAGAACACTCTCAGTGAAGTAGGTGTATCTGTCTCTAAGTCACCAGTAAAGAGAAGACTCCATGAAAGTAAATACAAAGGGTTCACATCTAGATGCAAACCATTCATCAATTCCAAAAATAGACAGGCCAGAGTTACATTTGCTGAAAAACACCTCATGAAGCCAGCTCAGTTCTGGAAAAGTATTCTATGGACAGATGAGACAAAGATCAACCTGTATCAGAATGATGGGAAGAAAAAAGTTTGGAGAAGAAAGGGAACGGCACATGATCCAAGGCACACCACATCCTCTGTAAAACATGGTGGAGGCAACGTGATGGCATGGGCATGCATGGCTTTCAATGGCACTGGGTCACTTGTGTTTATTGATGACATAACAGCAGACAAGAGTAGCCGGATGAATTCTGAAGTGTACCGGGATATACTGTCAGCCCAGATTCAGCCAAATGCCGCAAAGTTGGTCGGACGGCGCTTCATAGTACAGATGGACAATGACCCCAAGCATACAGCCAAAGCTACCCAGGAGTTCATGAGTGCAAAAAAGTGGAACATTCTGCAATGGCCAAGTCAATCACCAGATCTTAACCCAATTGAGCATGCATTTCACTTGCTCAAATCCAGACTTAAGACGGAAAGACCCACAAACAAGCAAGACTTGAAGGCTGCGGCTGTAAAGGCCTGGCAAAGCATTAAGAAGGAGGAAACCCAGCGTTTGGTGATGTCCATGGGTTCCAGACTTAAGGCAGTGATTGCCTCCAAAGGATTCGCAACAAAATATTGAAAATAAAAATATTTTTTTTGGGTTTGGTTTATTTGTCCAATTACTTTTGACCTCCTAAAATGTGGAGTGTTTGTAAAGAAATGTGACAATTCCTACAATTTCTATCAGATATTTCTGTTCAAACCTTCAAATTAATCGTTACAATCTGCACTTGAATTCTGTTGTAGAGGTTTCATTTCAAATCCAATGTGGTGGCATGCAGAGCCCAACTCGCGGACATTTTGTCACTGGCCAAAGATTTCTGGACCTAACTGTATTAGTCATGGGTGTATTAATACATGCTCTGTGTTGACTGACAGATTATACTGTATACATACTTTAAAAAGACGCAATGACAGAAAAGTATAATGTGACCCAACATCATCGCCCATCACAGAGTGACATCATCATCACCCATCACGGGACGACATCATCATCACATAACGTGGCGACGTCATCAGCACATCACGTGGCGACGTCATCAGCACATCGCGTGGCGACGTCATCAGCACATCGTGTGGCGACATCATCAGCACATCGCGTGGCGATGTCATCAGCACATCGCGTGGCGACGTCATCAGCACATCGCGGGGCGACGTCATCAGCACATCGCGGGGCGACGTCATCAGCACATCGCGGGGCGACGTCATCAGCACATCGCGGGGCGACGTCATCGCACATAAGAATCATAAAAAATAAAGGTAAAGCAGCCCATAAAAAGCGACCCTGTAAATAGATAAATAATAATGACGGCCTGGAGAGTGGAGTGTGATGACTGGAGGACGTCTGTATAGGTCAGGGCAGCCATCACTCCAGAATACAAGAATAAAATAATGTCAATCCAAGACCAAAATACAGGGTAATACAGGACTACAAACCCAAAAGAGCGTCTGTGAGGGAAATCCTGGGATATTAAGAGGAATGATGATGTCCAGTCATCATTTCTCTCATCACCCCCCTGAGGGCAACCCCCCTCCCTTGTCCCTTCACACACTGAGGTACTTCTCAGATGCCAGCATCTGGAAAGGTGTGAAGTCCCACTTACACCTCCAACAGCCATCTCCTCTGATATGGAGATTGCTTGTTCTCTCAGGCCTCTAAAACACAGAGAGAGGAAGACCCCCTGGGAGCTGTGTCCACTCATCAAAGAGAGTGGGCAGGGACCTAGCAAAACCAAAAGTAGCTAGTCCCCGCAGGAGAGCATACTGCTGGCTCCGTAATATCATACCCAATTATGATATTACCGTGCGTCTCAGCCATACACCTCCTACATCGTTAGAATCGGGACTTCAAGCCGAATCTGTGCATATCCTCGACGTCTATATGGCACCCTGGGGCGGCGAGATATAGAGAACTGCTAGTGGGAGTCCGGTAAATGAGTCGTGCTTGGACTCAAAATGCAGAGGGGACCCGGGCGGATCTGATGGCACCAGAACCATCCCGATCGGACCTCCCAGTCCGGAGTTGCAGGTAATAGCCCCTTCTGGGATATTACTCTGACTCAATGCAGTGGGAGTGGCAGTGCTTCCCTGTGAGGTCACTAAGGTAGGAGGGGACCTGGATTTGCCCAGGTTGATAACCCTACTTCGGCCATTTCCCAGTGTTCTTTTGCTCGGGGGTCTGGTCAGGGAAGACCTGTGAGAGAGATCCTGGAAACCTGGTCCACGGCACCCCCCTGTGGCCAGACGCACAAGGTAACTGCTGGAACTGTGTATGCCTGTTTGTAAACCATGCTTTGATTGTAACTGTACTCTGACCTATGTATATTCTGTAGATTCCCTATTGTATATATTGTAGTTTCTAGTGTGGCTTCGGCCGATTAAAATATATAATTAATCTTGGGTTGTTCTGTTATCTCGATCTTGAATCCCACGTCTGTGTGTTCGGCTAATAGTTACCGTAAATCGGTTGGTGGCAGCGAGTTGTGCCAAGGATTATTGTGGGGAGGCCAGTGAGATTCGGGGAGATTTTATATATTCCGCCCGCGGAGGTCGGGGGAATATATACCCTACTCTCACCGGGGACCCTTCAATAATCGGCATAAGTAGTATAGCGGCCTCCTTGCTTATTGTCGGGCAATTCCATAATTGGCCTGACTATAAGAGGGGCGCTAGAGAGCGCGTCACGTGCTCTGTCTGTCGGTCGGGAGGTATAAAGGAGGGGTGACCCCCACTTGTTACCCCCCGATCGTGACATTGGTGGCCAGCGTGGGGGATTTCTGAGTGACCCCCCCCGGTGTTTCGTGACATATTGGTGGCATAGCGGTGGGATCGAGATAATAGTGTGTGTGAGTGTGAGACCCATACTCCCAGACACTAAAGACTGCCTGCAGCAGCTGTGGCTGCTGGGGTCTTCAGACCAGACCAACACTAGAGTGTCAGAGTGCAGATACTGTGCGGTGTGTGGGTGCATCAGGTGGCAGTTCTGTGTCAGTGACCAAAGTCTGCAAGAATGGCTGATGGCACCAGGAGCAGAGCTATGCAACTGGCAATGCTAAGGCAGGAGCCGAAGAGAGGGAGGACGGTGCTGTGGACAACAATGAGGAGGTTGACCACGAGTCCTCCAGGAGCCCGACGCCAGAGAACCGTTCTGCAGAGGACAGCGCACAACCTGGCAATTATGGACAAGATGAGGAGCAGCTCACCCAAGGGTCCTCAACGAGCCAGATGCCAGCCCTCCGCTCTGCAATGGACAGTGAATCACCAGGCTCCGCAGCGGGCCGCAGATCACCACATGCCATTCCACCGAGCCGGGCAGGCTCGGATAGCCTTCTTCAAATGGCTATGGCCCTACTCCAGGCTGGAGACCGGGAGGGCTACAAGGAACTCATGGCAGAGCGCAAGGCAGAGCGTGAGGCTGCGGAGCGAGAGCGCAGGGCAGAACGTGAGGCTGCAGAGCGCAGGGCAGCATGTGAGGCTGAGGCTGCGGAGCGGCAGGCAGCGCGTGAAGAGCAAGAGCGACAGGCAGACCGTGACCACCAGCTACATCTAGCCAAGCTCCAGCCCTCATCAGCCACACGTGACCTTCAAGACACCAAAGGTCCGTGTTGAGGACTTTCCCGTGCTGGAGAAGGATGGAGACTTGGACTCTTTCCTGACTGCTTTTGAACGGACTTGCTTGCAGCACCATCTGGACAAGGACCAGTGGGCCAAATACCTGACCCCCCGTTTAAGGGGTAAGGCCCTGGAAATCCTTGGGGACTTGCCTACTGAGGCAGATCAGGGCTACGACACCATCAAGCGGGCCCTGATCCAACAGTACAAGCTCACTCCGGAGTCCTACCGCAAGAAGTTCCGGACCCTGCAGAAGGGACCAAAGGACTCCTGGGCTGACCACCGGCGGGCACTTGCCCGAGCTGCCGACCACTGGACCCAAGGCCTGCAGCTTTCCACCGGACCAGAGATCCTAGACTTGGTCATCACAGAGCAACTCTTGTGGAACTGCCCTGAGGATCTCCGCCAGTTCATCCGAGACCAGAAGCCAAAGGGGTCCACGCCTACAGCTGCCCTGGCTGATGACTACACCAACAATCGGGCCCCTGAGGCCAGGAGAGCGGCCACCAGTAGCACCTGGAGAGGGGGTAAGATGAATTCTGCGACTGCCCCACCTGCCCCTAGACTGCAGGGGGTGTCCCCCTCAACTCCCCTCTCCAGGCCCGTGGCAGAACCAAGACGGTGCCACCAGTGCAACCAACCTGGACATTTCAAGGCCATGTGCCCTCAGCGTCCCAAGGCCCCGGCTCCGTCCCCGTCCCAGGGCCGCCCAAGGTGTATTGTGTGGGTGGGGGTGGTGGTAGGTCCCTGGACAGCTTCCAACCTGTCACCGTCGGCCAGTCTGACCATGGGACTGCGAGACAGCGCCTCGGAGGTGACTCTGGTGCGGCCTGAGATGGTGTCCCCCCAAGACTTGGTACCCGGAAAAACCCTCGCTGTCTCCGGAATTGGAGGCATTGACCCGGCGCTGCCCATCGCCAGCGTTTATATGGACTGGGTCGCAGGACGAGGGGTGAGGGAGGTGGGGGTAACTGATCGGATCCCTGCAAACGTGCTACTTGGGACAGATTTGGGGCAGATAACCTCCCAGTTTGGGCCCCCCCCCAAGGGCTGAACCTTCAGCCAGTACTGACATGCCTCCGGACAATGTTAATGTGTTCTCTATGAATGATGTAAGGGAGGAGGGAGTGAACTCTGATATTTCTGCTTGCATAGACACACACGCAGCTGCAGCTGTGACAAGGGAGGGGGTCAGAGAAAGGTGTGACATTGCCTCTACAAGTAATCAGCCAGTGAGCTGGGATCTGTTGCCCTCTGCAGGGATAAGCAGAGAGCAGGGTGCTGCAGGGGGAGGACCAGTGTGTGGGGTGGGGGCTACCACAGCAAATGTGGGGTCCCCAGAGATTTCACAGCGGGGTTCTGGCAGGTGAGATTGGGGCCGGGCCCGGAGCGGAAGTGCTCCCAGGTAAGATCTCGGTGCATGGTTCCCCCACAACCGGGGTGTCAGGAAGCCAGGTAGGTCTGCCTGAACCGGCGACTTGGTCAGGAACGGAGGAGGAGCAGGCACGACCCACGGTCGCAGCGGCTGTGGCCGCTGTCACCCGCAGTGGGAGTGCTGGAACCCAAGGGGCCTCCCGGAGGTCCGATGGCTCTTCCCCTTCTGACCAAGTGGCAGCCGAGTCAGGCGGAGGCCAGGACACAGGTCCCGGGGTACTGACCGAAGATGTGACAGTCTCGTCGATTCTGGCCACATCTAGTCAGGGGTTTCAGGCAGCGTTAGAAGCTGACGACAGCCTGAAAGCTCTTAAGGAGCAGGCGGCACAGCCTCCCTCGGACTCGGACCCGGAGCGAGTGGTCTGGGACCAAGGACGGCTGTACCGGGTCACGGTCCAGCAGGGTTCACCGGAGGCGTGGCCCAGGGACCGACAGTTGGTGGTACCCTATCCGTTCCGGACGGAGTTGTTGCGGATCGCACATGAGATTCCGATGGCCGGACACCTAGGGATCTCTAAGACCAAGGCCAGGTTAAACCAGCATTTATACTGGCCAAAAATGGGGGCCGATGTGGCTGCCTACTGCCGTTCGTGTGAAACCTGTCAGAGAGTGGGGAAGGCGGGGCCACACCCCAAAGCCCCACTGGTATCTCTGCCCATCATCGATGAGCCTTTCAGGAGGGTGGCTGTGGATCTGGTCGGCCCGCTGGCCATCCCCAGTAGCTCCGGGAAACGCTTCATACTGACGGTAGTGGACTATGCCACCCGGTACCCAGAAGCAGTGGCCTTGTCGTCCATTCGGGCTGACAAGGTGGCCACCGCATTGCTGGAGATTTTCTCCCGAGTGGGTTTTCCCCAGGAAATGCTCACTGACCGGGGGACCCAATTCATGTCCCAGCTGATGGAGGCCCTCTGTAAGCAAGTCCAGGTGCGACATCTGGTGGCCAGCCCGTACCATCCACAGACTAATGGCCTGTGTGAGCTGTTCAATGGCACCTTAAAGCAGATGCTTAAGATGTTGGTCGACTCCCATGGGCGTGACTGGGAGCTGTATCTCCCTCACCTGTTATTTGCTTACCGGGAGGTTCCACAGGCCTCAACGGGATTCTCACCATTTGAGCTCCTGTACGGGCGACGTGTGCGGGGCCCCCTGGCTCTGGTGAAAGAGGCTTGGGAAGGGGATTTGGCCACCCCTGGAGTGTCGGTTATCGAGTATGTCATGCGCTTCCGGGACAAAATGCAGGCCTTGACGCAACTGGTACACGACAATATGGCTCAAGCCCAGGCCGATCAGAAGCGTTGGTATGACCAGAACGCTTGTGAGAGGACCTACCAAGTGGGTCAAAAGGTGTGGGTACTGGTCCCCGTACCACAGGACAAGCTTCAGGCAGCCTGGGAAGGCCCATACCTCGTGTACCAGCAGCTCAACCCTGTGACGTACCTGGTCACCCTGGACCCTGCTCGTGGAAGGCGGAAGCCCTTCCATGTGAACATGATGAAGGCACATCATGAGCGGGAGGCGTGTGCGCTCCCCGTGTGCAACCTGCCCGAGGAGGGAGAAGCGGAAACCCTCTTGGATATGCTAGCCCAGGTTAGGGCAGGCGGATCCATTGAGGATGTGGAGGTTGGCCACCAGCTCTTGGAGGACCAACGGTCCCAGCTGTGGGCCACCCTACACCCCTTCCGGGGGTTGTTTACCAACCAGCCCGGAAAGACTGACTTGGCTGTCCATCACGTGGACACTGGGGATCATCCCCCGATCCGGCGTTCAGCATATCGGGTCTCCCTGGAGGTGCAGCGACACATGCGCCAGGAGATTGACGAGATGCTGAAGCTGGGGGTGATCCAGGCATCCAACAGCGCTTTGGCCTCGCCTGTAGTCCTCGTCCCTAAAAAGGACCGAACCACTCGGTTCTGCGTGGACTACAGGGGGCTCAATGCTGTCACGGTTGCCGATGCGTACCCAATGCCAAGCATCGATGACCTGCTCGATCAGTTGGCCGGGGCTCAGTACCTGACCATCATGGATCTGAGCCGGGGATATTGGCAGATCCCCCTGACTCGCAAGGCCAGGGAACGCTCTGCCTTTATTACCCCATTTGGACTGTACGAGTCCACGGTGATGCCATTTGGGATGAGGAATGCCCCTGCCACTTTCCAGCGGATGGTCAACACCCTGCTCACGGGACTTGAAGGGTACACGGCCGCGTACCTGGATGACATTGCCGTCTTCAGTCCCACCTGGGAGGACCACCTAGAGCATCTAGCACAGGTGCTCAGGCGGATCCACCAGGCAGGTTTGACCATCAAGCCGGGAAAGTGTCAGCTGGCCATGAGCGAGGTCCAGTACCTCGGTCACCGGGTAGGCGGGAGAACACTGATGCCCGAGCCTGAGAAAGTGGAGGCCATCGCATCCTGGCCCACCCCCAGGACCAAGAAGCAGGTGATGTCCTTCTTGGGGACCGCCGGGTACTATAGGAGGTTTGTTCCACGCTATAGTAGCCTGCCAAAGCCCTTGACGGACCTCACCAAGAAGAAGCTGCCCTCTGCAGTCGATTGGACAATGGACTGCGAGACAGCTTTCCGGGCCCTAAAGGACGCCCTGTTCAGCCCGCCCGTGCTACAGGCAGCCGACTTCACGCAGCCGTTTGTAGTACAGACCGATGCCAGTGACTTCGGCCTCGGTGCGGTGCTCAGCCAGGTGGACTCTGCGAGCCAAGAGCACCCAGTCTTGTACCTGAGCAGGAAGCTGTTACCGAGGGAGGTGGCCTATTCCACGATGGAAAAGGAATGCCTGGCCATAGTGTGGGCTCTGCAGCGTGTGCAACCCTATCTATACGGGCGCCACTTCATCGTGGAGACGGACCACAATTCCCTCAGCTGGTTACACACCGTCTCTGGGACAAATGGGAGGTTGTTGCGATGGAGCCTTTGCGCTCCAGCAATACCACTTCACCATTCGCCACAAAAGGGGCCGTGACCACGGTAACGCAGACGGGCTGTCCCGACAAGGAGAGGTCGCGGACGGGCGCACGGGGGAACACCGGAGTGTGCTGCCCCCTAGCGCCCTCAAAAGGGGGGAGGTGTGAGGGAAATCCTGGGATATTAAGAGGAATGATGATGTCCAGTCATCATTTCTCTCATCACCCCCCTGAGGGCAACTCCCTCCCTTGTCCCTTCACACACTGAGGTACTTCTCAGATGCCAGCATCTGGAAAGGTGTGAAGTCCCACTTACACCTCCAACAGCCATCTCCTCTGATATGGAGATTGCTTGTTCTCTCAGGCCTCTAAAAAACAGAGAGAGGAAGACCCCCTGGGAGCTGTGTCCACTCATCAAAGAGAGTGGGCAGGGACCTAGCAAAACCAAAAGTAGCTAGTCCCCGCAGGAGAGCATACTGCTGGCTCCGTAATATCATACCCAGTTATGATATTACCGTGCGTCTCAGCCATACACCTCCTACATCGTTAGAATCGGGACTTCAAGCCGAATCTGTGCATATCCTCGACGTCTATATGGCACCCTGGGGCGGCGAGATATAGAGAACTGCTAGTGGGAGTCCGGTAAATGAGTCGTGCTTGGACTCAAAATGCAGAGGGGACCCGGGCGGATCTGATGGCACCAGAACCATCCCGATCGGACCTCCCAGTCCGGAGTTGCAGGTAATAGCCCCTTCTGGGATATTACTCTGACTCAATGCAGGGGGAGTGGCAGTGCTTCCCTGTGAGGTCAGTAAGGTAAGAGGGGACCTGGATTTGCCCAGGTTGATAACCCTACTTCGGCCATTTCCCAGTGTTCTTTTGCTCGGGGGTCTGGTCAGGGAAGACCTGTGAGAGAGATCCTGGAAATCTGGTCCACGGCGCCCCCCTCTGGCCAGACGCACAAGGTAACTGCTGGAACTGTGTATGCCTGTTTGTAAACCATGCTTTGATTGTAACTGTACTCTGACCTATGTATATTCTGTAGATCTCCTATTGTATATATTGTAGTTTCTAGTGTGGCTTCGGCCGATTAAATTATATAATTAATCTTGGGCTGTTCTGTTATCTCGATCTTGAATCCCACGTCTGTGTGTTCGGCTAATAGTTACCGTAAATCGGTTGGTGGCAGCGAGTTGTGCCAAGGATTATTGTGGGGAGGCCAGTGAGATTCGGGGAGATTTTATATATTCCGCCCGCGGAGGTCGGGGGAATATATACCCTACTCTCACCGGGGACCCTTCAATAATCGGCATAAGTAGTATAGCGGCCTCCTTGCTTATTGTCGGGCAATTCCATAATTGGCCTGACTATAAGAGGGGCGCTAGAGAGCGCGCCACGTGCTCTGTCTGTCGGTCGGGAGGTATAAAGGAGGGTTGACCCCCACTTGTTACCCCCCGATTGTGACGTACTGGTAGCCAGCGCGGGGGATTTCTGAGTGACCCCCCCCGGTGGTTCGTGACAGCGTCCATCACTTGCTGCTCCACCACCAGGGGGAAACCAGCCACAGTATAAGAAAATTGGGGGAATAATGTCCAGATGGAAAAGGGAGTTGTGCTCAGTTTGATAATTAACCCTCGTTGAGAAATGGCCGAGGTACATCAGAGAGGAACCAAACGCCGCCACTCCAAGTGATGTGAGCCACCCACCTCCTCTTTTAGAACCCTCTGCTGCCATCCTCCACCACCACGACATTCCCCTGCTTCCATCCTCAGACCCCTCTGCTCCCATACTTCTCCACCACCACACCCTTCTCCGGCCTCCATCCTCAGACCCCTCTGCTCCCATACTTCTCCACCACCACACCCTTCTCCGGCCTCCATCCTCAGACCTCTCTGCTCCCATACTTCTCCACCACCACACCCTTCTCCGGCCTCCATCGTCAGACCCCTCTGCTCCCATACTTCTCCACCACCACACCCTTCTCCGGCCTCCATCCTTAGACCCCTCTGCTCCCATACTTCTCCACCACCACACCCTTCTCCGGCCTCCATCCTCAGACCTCTCTGCTCCCATACTTCTCCACCACCACACCCTTCTCCGGCCTCCATCCTCAGACCCCTCTGCTCCCATACTTCTCCACCACCACACCCTTCTCCGGCCTCCATCCTCAGACCTCTCTGCTCCCATACTTCTCCACCACCACACCCTTCTCCGGCCTCCATCCTCAGACCTCTCTGCTCCCATACTTCTCCACCACCACACCCTTCTCCGGCCTCCATCCTCAGACCCCTCTGCTCCCATACTTCTCCACCATCACACCCTTCTCCGGCCTCCATCCTCAGACCTCTCTGCTCCCATACTTCTCCACCACCACACCCTTCTCCGGCCTCCATCCTCAGACCTCTCTGCTCCCATACTTCTCCACCACCACACCCTTCACCGGCCTCCATCCTTAGACATCTCTGCTCCCATACTTCTCCACCACCACACCCTTCTCCGGCCTCCATCCTCAGACCTCTCTGCTCCCATACTTCGCCACCACCACACCCTTCTCCGGCCTCCATCCTCAGACCTCTCTGCTCCCATACTTCGCCACCACCACACCCTTCTCCGGCCTCCATCCTCAGACCTCTCTGCTCCCATACTTCTCCACCACCACACCCTTCTCCGGCCTCCATCCTTAGACCTCTTTGCTCCCATACTTCTCCACCACCACACCCTTCTCCGGCCTCCATCCTCAGAGCCCTCTGATCCCATCCTCTGGTCTATGGTTATGTGCCCTTCCCAACCTAAAAATAGCTGCCCAAAGCCGCCCAAGGAGTGGCGCATCCATAACATGCTCCAATTCTGGTGCTTTACCTGGCTGTCAGATACCCCCATTACTTACCCAGTAAGTAAAAGAAAAAAACATAAGCAAAAAAAAAGTTTATTTGAAAAAACAATACCCAACTTTTTCCCTTGTTCGCCAATGTATTAAAAAAAAAGAAAAACCCATGCAGGTCCACCATATCCAAGGATTTCAATGTAGTCCAGGCAAAGAAAGAAGAAAGAGCTAAAAAGAGAGAAACAGAAACAAGACACCGTCCCTCAGTCACCAATTTATTCGAAAGCAAAGTTCCCACATCCGACCTAGTCTAGCGGTTCCCACAATGTTCCTCGATTGCATACATCAAAAGCTATGGAGACACAGAAGGAGGCTCCATAGACTTTGAGCAGCAGACAGTCTCGGCTCATGCTGTACTCCGGTAGATCCGACGACTCTGAAGAACAGTAACATTCCTGATGTCGCCACTCATCAGAGTCGCCGGGTCTCCCGGAGTACAGCATGGGCCGAAAGTGGCTGCTGCTCAATGTCTATGGAGCCTCGCTCTGCGGCTAGATAGCCTCTATGAAATTGAGGAATGTGGTAGGAACCACTGGACTATGTCGGACCGGGGAACTTTGTTTTCAAATAAATTGGTGAATGAGGAACAGTGTCTTGTTTATTTTTACTCCCTGTTTATGTTTTTAATGGTTATTTTAGTGGACTATGTCTGATTCTCCGGACTACGACGGACCTGCATGTTTTTTGTTTTTTTTTTCTTTTTAATAAATTGGTGAACCAGGGAAAAAGTTGGGGACTGCATTTTCAAATAAACTGTGTGTTTTTGTTTTGTTTTGTTTTTTCTTTTTACTTACTGAGTTAGTAATGGGGGTGTCTGATAGAGATAGTGTCTCCACTACTAACCCGGGGCCTTGATGCCAGCTGACATTACACAGCTGACATCAAAACCATTACCCCGACTGCCACCGTTCCGGGAACAGTCGGGTAAAGTGACGCATCTAATTGATGTGTCATTTGCGGGGAGGCTGCGAGCTGCTGTTTTTAGACTGGGAAGGCCCAATAACCATAGACCATCACAGCCTGTTAATACCAGCCCCCAGCTGTCTGCTTTGTCTGGGCTGATTATCAAAAATAGCGGGGACCCCATGCGGTTTATTTCTTTTCATTCATTATTTATTTGTTTGGTTAATAGCTGTATCATCTATATGCCATAGCTATATATCATGTATCTATCATCTATTTCTCTATTCATCATTGCACATCTTTCTTTAATACATAAACTATTAATTTCAGTGTCATGCGTTTTTTCCCGTACATGTCACACGGATGGACATCTGCATTTTTTGTGCGCACGTAAGTCACTAGATAAACAATAGCAAAAATATATTTCTTTCTACTTAGTTCATTATTATTGACAAAAGTATAGTAATAAGTCAAATCTTTACCAAATGGTAAAATATTGTATAAAGCAAAGTAAAATGTAATATCACTTTCCTAATACTTGCAGATTTGCCATATTCTAATATATTTATGAATGATAATATCAGGGTATTATATTCACCGCGTGTAGAATTATTAGGCAAGTTGTATTTTTGAGGATTTTTTTATTATTGATTAACAACTATGTTCTCAGTCACCCAAAAGACTTATAATTATCAAAGCTTAATATTTTTGGCAGTTGGAGGTTTTTTATTTTAGATTTGGCTTCTTAGGAGGATCTGTTTGTGCAAGTAACTATTACTTTGCAGAATTATTAGGAAACTTAAAAACCAAATCTATTCCCATATCACTTGTTTATTGTCACCCGGTAACCAATATAACTGCACAACATATAGAAATAAGCATTTCTGACATGCAAAAACAAAACCTAAAAAAATGAGTGCCCAATATAGCCCCCTTTCTTTCTGATGACCCTCAGCAGCCGACCATCCATAGATTCTGCCATTGCTTGATCTGTTTACATTGCTTGCAGCAGCCATCACAGCCTCCAGACACCACAGCCTCCAGACACCACAGCCTCCAGACACCACAGCCTCCAGACACTGCTCCCAGAGGTGGACTGTTTTCCCTCCCTGTAGATCTTACATTTTATGAGGGACCACAGGTTCTCTATGGGGTTCAGATCAGGTGAACAAGGGGGCCTTGTCATTATTTTTCATCTTTTAGACCTTTACTGGCCAGCCACGCTATGGAGTAGTTGGATGCATGTGATGGAGCATTGTCCTGCATGAAAATCATGTTTTTCTTGAACGATAGCGACTTCTTCCTGTACCACCGCTTGAAGAAGTTGTCTTCCAGAAACTGTCAGTAGGTCTGGGAGTTGAGCTTCCTCCATCCTCAGCCCGAAAAGGTCCCACAAGTTGATCTTTGCTGATCCCAGCCCATACCAGTGCCCACCTCCACCTTGCTGGCGTCTGAGTCGGAGTGGAGCTCTCTGCCCTTTACTGATCCAGCCTCGGGCCCATCCATCTGCCCATCAAGAGTCACTCTCATTTCATCAGTCCATAAAACCTTTGAAAAATCAGTCTTCAGATATTTCTTGTCCCAGTCTTGAGGTTGTATCTTATGTTTCTTGGTCAGAGGTGGTGGTTTTCAGCCTTCCTTACCTTGGCCATGTCCCTGAGTATAGCACACCTTGTGCTTTCTGATACTCCAGTAACGTTGCAGCTCTGAAATATGGCCAAACTGTTGGCAAATGGCATCTTGGCAGCTTCACGCTTGATTTTCCTCAATTCATGGGCAGTTATTTTGCGCTTTTTTTGCACAACACGCTTCTTGCGACCCTGTTGGCTATTTGCCATTAAACGCTTGATTGTTCGGTGATCACGCTTCAAAAGTTTGGCAATTTCAAGTCTGCTACATCCCTCTGCAAGACATCTCACAATTTTGGAGTTTTCAGAGCCCGTCCAATCTCTCTTCTGACACATTTTGCCAAAGGAAAGGAAGTTGCTTAATAATTAAGCCCCCCTTATATAGGGTGTTGATGTCATTACACCGCACCCCTCCTCATTACAGAGGTGCACATCACCTGATTTACTTAATTGGTAGTTGGCTCTCAGCCTATACAGCTTGGAGTAGGACGACATGTATAAAAGGTATCATGTGAGCAAAATACTCATTTGCCTAATAATTCTGCACACAGTGTAGATGGCATCATTGTATCTAATATGTAAGGACATGTGTCACTGTGCCCTACTAAAGCAAGATATTCTGTATCTTACAGCTATGGCCGAGGCTCCGCATATGGAGGGGAGAGATGAAGAGCCCACCAACCTCACCAAACGACTGGGAGATGTGGGGCTAAAGCATGAAAAATGGAGTCCACTCTTCTGCAAATACCTGGGGGTGGAAAGTACACAAAGTTTGGAATATTTGGGTCCTGAAGATTATCAGAAGATAGAGAAGTATGCCGAGTTTCCTTGGGAAAAACAAGCCCTCAAAAAGATGCTGAATATAAATAATCCACAAGCTTCACTGCAAGAAATCCAAGATGGAGAAGTCATAAAAAGAAATAGCAATGAGGTAAAAGGGAAAACACAACTGGATGAAGTGAAAAAATTGATGCTGAATGCCAAAGAAAATATTAAGAAGACTGTGAAGATGGAAGCAGAAGCCTTGAAGAAGTCAAAAGACAAGACTACGAGACCCTCCCAGCCTTTAATGGAGTCTCTGGAGGTAAAGATGGACAAGTATGACCTGACTGTAAAAGAGACGCGACCACCCAGCAGTGAAGGCCTATGTGACACCGATGTTCTGCTGCAGGCCTCTGGAGGACTTTCCCTGGAAGGAATATACCCCACAATGAATCGGGAAGATATTCTACAAAAACGTGACCATCTTCTCACCGTTCCAAGTGACATTTCTCTCACCGGTCCACAACAAAAGCCTGTGCTAGAGCAGAAGCAATTCTCATCCTCCGAAGCGGAGACTACGTTCCATAAATCCATGGAGAAGTTGGGTTTTAGTATTGCTACCTCAGCTAAAGTAGGCTTCTGGGGCATCCAAGCTGAGGGCAGTGTATGCCACAGTTCAGACAGCACGTCAACACAAAAGACAGAGACTCACAATGAACATGCCTATATTTCAACCACAAAGTACTGCTACATTCCTCTGGCCTCCTGCTATATACCGAAGGATCAGCTCCGACTCTCGTCTGCAGCGCTGCAGGAGCTTAAATCAATTGAGGAGCTTTTAGAGTTTTGTAATGAAGCAGAAAAAACAAATATATTAATGGAAAAATATGGAAAATTCTTCAGTCGGTTTGGCTCCCATGCCAATCAGGGGCCTCTTCACTTTGGAGGCATATTCTGGTGGACAGCTACTTCCAAGGGATTTAAGAAAGAAATGCTGGAGAAAGTAAAAAAAGAAACTCAGGAGGTTCTAGATATATCGGTAAGTGTCAGCTACTCAGGGATTTTCTCAGCCGCTGTCAGCAGTGACATAACTAAAACAGACACTAGTCAGTCCTCCAAAAAAAATGACAAGAAGGAGGTTCAAAATGAAGTCCAACTGACGGTGACTAAAACTGGAGGACCACTGACTGTAGATTCCCTCAGCGAGTGGAAGGCCGGACTGGAATCCAAGAATAAGACATGGAGTGTGATAGACCGAGGCTTTTACCTTACTCCAGTTTGGGAAATTTTACTGAATGGGCACAAAGAGAATTTTAGAGACGTTTACCAAATGTCTAAGGATCTAAAGAACATTTATGTAGCTATCACCGGCCTACAACTGAGTTTGCCACTTGCAGAGAACATCTCCACCGCTGTGTTCGATGCCAATTTACTCCTCTCTAAAGTACCATCTTGGACCATCGAGCCGACACAGGAACAGCTGCAGAAACTGATTGATTTCAGACAAGATCTTAATGACAAGACTGGAAATTATAATGTCTGGTTAAACGTTTGCCTGTCTCACGAGGCACTTCACAGTTTCCTCCAGAAGGTTATGGAATCCTACCAACAGAACCCGAAGGTAGATGAGCCTGTCATACGGTCCTTATTAAAATGCCTTCTACAAAACCTTGAATCTGCAGACAAAAATGTAAACTCTTATTCTGCCATAATCAGGTGGTTATATCCAGAGAAGAAAGATAAACCGACTTGTAACATTTCAGATTTTCCTACATTTTTCAATTTATTATCCAAGGCAAAAAATGATCTCCTACAGCTCAGTTCAGATGATGACTCTGAGGCCGGAGACCAAGACATTCAAGTCCAAATCAATGTCCGTATAACTTCCTACTTCAGTTCATTTTTAAGAAACTTGAGAAACATGGGGCAAAAAGAGGAGGAGATGATTGTTGTGTGTGCAGCTAGCTGTGTAGGCTACTCAGCCCAAAAAGATTATTTTCTTCAAAGACTTGGGTGGCCTGAGGTCAACTTCATGGTTAATGAGATGCAAAATCTGTTGAAGGAATATAACACTCTCAAAGATGTGGGAGTCTGCAGAGCTCAAGCTTTCTTATTGGAGGCAGCACTAACAGAAGGTGATGAAACGCACCCCAGATCCACCGAGCAGAAGGCGAAGCTTTTACAACTTACGGTGAAAAGTTTAGAGTCTCTCCTTGAACAAGAAATTGTCAATGTTCTTCAGAAGCACAAAGACCTAAGTGATTTACAGGCCTTAAGTATGGATCTCAAACATTTACATTTAGGTGATTATGAAGCCATGAATATGGGTAGCCTAGCCGAAGAAATAAAAAAAGTTTGTCATGCAACCAACGAAAGTATCACTGCTGAATCTCAACCGACAAGCGTTGCCGATCACAATGTAATGACTTTTAAGCAAGATGTTGTGAAGCTAATGAAGAGTCTGCAGCTTGATCAATACTTTCCGAAAGGTTTGACAAGAAAAAACTTTCATGTAGTCCACACATCCTTGCTGAACAGCCCAGATAATGGGAAAGATCTTCCAAAACATTTTATGCAGATGTTGATGAAATTAGATTATCGATTCAGATACTTAACTTACAATGACAACAATGAAACCAATGACCCCAACAATCCCAGCAGCTCCGAAGACGAGGTCAACACGTTCGGCTCAGTTGACGATTTCCTAAATCTCTGTTCTGAGGAAGAGGTGCTGACTATCTCAGAAAGGAAGGAGACCATACATCCCATGGATCTCTTGATGGCCATGTATCATTGTGCAGATGACTTCATGAGACAGTACATCTTTACAAAATTGTCCTTCTGCCAGTTTGCGCTGCCTTTTCTAGTACCAAGGCCCTATGATTCGGAGATAGAGCTTCCTCTGTGGGCATTTAGACAGGTGCAAAAAAGCGTTCTAGACTTTGACCTCTCTGAAACAGGAACACTTAAAGAGAAATTTATATGTCAAGTGGATGTGCCAATGGTTTCCTTCACCAGGTTTGGATCATATCAATTATCTAAATCTCAACTCTTAACCAATCTATTAAATAAGCACAAACATGACATCTTCTACCACAGGAACTGCCAAGGTAGTGTCAAGAATCCTGTCATGATCGATGGAATGGCAGAAATCTTTTGGTTTTGCCCCAGTGGGAAGGACACAGACCAATTTCCTCAGTGTGCAGCTTTTGTTAACTTGAGGGGCGACGTCCTGGAACATAAGAAACAATCTGAATTTTTGCACAAAATATCTTCAGTCAATGTCATTGTTTATTCAAAGTCAAACTCAAGCAGTGAAATGCCGGGAGACAACTTGAGAAATAAACCCCTGATAATACTCTCCCCAGACAGAGAATCTTCTGTAAATGTGAACACAAACAGCAAGCAAGTCATAATTGGTCTAAAAAACCAGAATGAAGCTAAAGTCCTGGATGAACTAACCGTCTCCCTCAGACGTTTGTTGGCCGCATCTCCCCAGTGTTGCAGTCTTGAAAAGTGTGCAGAAATAGGGAGACAATGCGGGTTCCACGTAGATGAAGACAGTAAGGATTGTGTGGAGGGCAAAGTTAAAGCAAAGGAAATGATGGCCCTCTTGAAACAAAATGATCTGATAACAGCCAAGGAGGAGCTGCTACCTCTATCAGGACGTCTGTGGCACTCGTGGTGCGAAAAAGACAGAGAGCTCACTCACCTACAGAACAAGATGAATCAGAGCATTGAGCATCACCGCAGTCAGACGGAGAAAGACAAAAACTCCGTACGAGAAGAGCAGCTGAAGAAAGCAAGCCAAAATCAGTTCATGAAGGACTTCATTGCTTTACAGACGTCTCTGCCTATGACACCTAAACAGTACTTTCTGCAGTGGTTTAAGATCTTCCTAGATGACCACTCCTACGACCTCATGTCGAGGCTCCGCTATGAATACAACCGGGCATGGACGCTGCTGCAATCAGATCAACCAGACGACAAGGATCGGCTAAAAAAAATACAAGATGACTTGGATTCTCTTTCAGCACAAATGAATGCAAGTAACTTTGGTCTTGAGCACATCCTGAGAGAAATTGGACAAACTTATGAGGCTTTGCATGACTTGCAGCATAAAGATGAATGTTTTGATGAGCTGCCAAAAATTGCTGCTGATATGATGATTTATTATGGATACCACATTGAGCTGATGGACGGAGATGCTTGCTATGTGCCAATCAACTGGATAAAAGCTGTCCTGAAAGAGGTCATTAAGATTATAGGAGATCGGAAGATATTTGTGCTTTCTGTGCTCGGGGTCCAAAGTTCGGGCAAGTCAACCCTCCTGAACACCATGTTTGGCCTTCAGTTTGGTGTGAGCGCCGGCCGATGCACAAGAGGAGCATTTATGCAACTGATGGAAATTGCTGAGGAATTCAAGGATGAGCTTGGCTTTGACTACTTGCTTGTTATTGATACCGAGGGTCTCCGAGCCATGGAACTGTCTAATCAATCAACAATAAATCATGATAATGAATTGGCAACTTTTGTAATTGGCGTCGGCAACATGACATTGATCAACGTCTTTGGAGAAAATCCTTCCGAGATCAAGGACATTCTACAAATAGCCGTCCAAGCATTTCTAAGGATGAAGCAGGTGAAGCTTTCTACAAGTTGCCTCTTTGTGCACCAAAATGTAGGGGAAGTAACCGCACATGATAAAAATGCAGATGGGCGAAGAAATCTCCAGGCAGAGTTGGATAAGATGACTGCCCTCGCTGCTGAGCAAGAAATGTGCCACGTGCAGCGCTTCAGCGACGTCATCAGTTTTAATGCGAATCGCCACATTTATTATTTTTCTCACTTGTGGGAAGGCAATCCACCGATGGCACCACCGAATCCCCACTATAGCGAGAACACACAGAAAGTGAAAGACATGATACTGCACTCCAGAAAAGCAGACTCCCGGGGCATCTTAGACATTTCTGCAGTTAGTGTTCGCATAGACGACCTATGGACTGCGCTGAAAACTGAAAACTTTGTTTTTAGTTTTAAAAATACCTTAGAAATTTCCACTTACAGAAAAGTTGAAAATGAATACAGAAGGCAGACGTGGCAGCTGAGACGACATTTTCTCGAGCTTCAGGCGAAATTGAACATCAGAATCCAGAAAGGTGAAATTAACACTGTGAGCCATAGCAGTATTGAGATGGAGATAAAGGAAAAGTTTGAGTCCATCAAGGCCGAGTTTGAAGCTTTCTTTAATGAGGATAAGGATAAAGAGATATTGATCCAGTGGAAAGCGAACATTCAAAACAGGTTAGATAGTCTACAGAGGGATCTGGTGGAAGAAACCAAGAGGCAAGCGGCAAAGCACATACAGCTCAAAAACAGTCAGAACCAAGTCAATCAGCGGCAGCTGGGCTACGAAGAAGAACTCCACAAGAAGAGTAAGCAGCTAGCCCTCGACCTGAAGGACCAAGGTCTACAGGAATCCGAGCTGAAAGATCAATTCAATGCCCTGTGGCAAAAGTGGGTTACAGAGATCAGCAATACGTCTCCCATCCATGAGGAGCCCCAGATCATCAGACACGCTGAAGATGTCCTGTTCGAATACTACAGAGAAGAAAGCATTAGGAGCAAGAAGCTACCTGACTTCTCAAGGTGGAAATCATTCTGTTTTGATAACTCTAAGCATGTAACTATGAAGAAATTGTACTATTTTTCCTCCCTTGGCGACTCGGAGAAGACAAGCGTTCAGCAATTGTTTGTGAATCTAAACCAAGTCATAACCAGATACTTAGAAGATAAGCAGAGGAAGAAGGTGGACTACACAAAGGAATTCTTCTATGAAATCGTCCAGGAAGTGTCCGATCAAATAAATGAAAAGAAATTCAAAAAATTCACATTAACCAAGAAGTTTAACTTTGAGGTGTGTCTGCACTTCTGTGGAGTGGCCGTTCCCATCTTTCAGTCGATGCACAAGGATTTCCAGCTCACCAATGACCCTGTGGTTATCTTGGAGAGTAAACGGGAGGAGTTTTTCAATTGTTACGAAATTTCTTGTCAAGGAGCCGCTTCGCTTAAGACAT
The DNA here is from genome assembly GCF_048569485.1 of Anomaloglossus baeobatrachus. NCBI lineage: Eukaryota > Metazoa > Chordata > Amphibia > Anura > Aromobatidae > Anomaloglossus > Anomaloglossus baeobatrachus. Next base: position 5,125,928 of record NC_134364.1, on the reverse strand, counting down.
TTGCAGATTTCTTATGTAAAAAAATCCTTCAGGCAATGCAACCTGCTCTGTATATAAGGACGGCGATGGCAATTGTGGATGAGATGACCAGCAACTACCCGCCATTCGCCAGTAATCGCTCCAGGCTGGAAACCTACATCCTGATTTCCCTGGCTGAACAGGAAGACTTTGAGAAATACCGGCAATATCTTCATTTTCCGAAGATTTTTTTTCGAGACTTCATTGAAACAAGTGTTAACAATTACTACATAGAGGGACAGTCTCATAGACTAAAGGATGTCTTACACATTAGCCTGGACCATTTCCAAAAACTCATACTCTTAAGCATCGGCAAGTCCACCAGGGCTGTGAAAGATAAAAATGGCAAAGTGTCCGAATGGCTTGATGACTTCTATACGAGGATTGAAGACCATGTGATCTTCACAAGAGCCGACCTGAAGAACATCGAACATCAGGAGATTCAAGACATCGAGTTTATTCAAGAAGTCATGTGCGCATCTTGGAGTGACATTATAGAGGATTTCAAGAAAGTCTTAAATACAAACACTTTTGACTCCTTTGAGACCAAACCTCATGACATACTGGTCAATCAGCTGTGTGGATGCTGGGAGCAATGCCCCTTCTGTGGAGCAATTTGTACCCATACGATTGCCAACCATGATGGTGATCATTCCGTATCATTTCACCGCCCTCAGGCCATCACTGGAATCTCATGGATCAATTCTGATGAGTTTGTCATAGAAATATGTTCTAACCTTGTGAGCTCCAACAACTGTTTGGTGATTGATGACTCAACTCAGGTCCCATACAAAAACTACCGGACCATCGGACCAAACTACGCCAAGTGGAGCATCACCCCAGACAACTCGTTCCAGCCATACTGGAAGTGGTTTGTGTCTCACTTCAGACAAAACCTGGAAGCAGATTATAGGCTTAAATTTAAGAATAGAGGAGCGATCCTGGATCAGTGGACGCAAGTGGACAAGAAGGAAATGATCGCCAAAATGAGAGAAGAACTGTAGGTGCAGGCCAATATAATGACAGAGCAAAGACGAACCTACAGGGGCCATGTTAATGATGCCTTGTGGGGAAGCCTTAAAGGGTTATTCCCAGAATTGCAACGTGGGCTTATAATAATGTACGCATTTATTTAGTTTTGCCAATAAAACTCATTTGTTTAATCTGCTTTTTTTGCACTTAGCTGTGTTTACACTCCAGTCTACATTGGAATGGTCCTGTAGCAGTTTCAGTGCTCATGGTTGATAATGTGCAGCGCAGTCTCCGCTGTCACCAGGGCTGGGAACTGGGACGTGTCTAGAAAGGAGCTTCTACGGTGAGGAACGATGTCACAGGACAAGGCGAAACCTCTTTCATTACAGTGTGGAAGGAAAGCATAGTGGAAAGATGTACTGTAGGATGGGCTGGATGCAGCTTTATATAGGGAGCTGAGAATAGAGAAACCCTACAGGATGGGGCTCTGTATAGAGGGGTAAGAGAGACATATACTGCAGGGGGGCTACGAATCTCTTTTTTTTTTGTATTCAGTACAAACAGGGAGTGGCCCCCTTCTCAGCGAGCTGGACATTTCATGCTGTGAATCCCCCTGACTGTGTGTGTCCTGTTGGGACCCGGTCGCTCTCAGCCCTTAGCCACATTGAGGCCTATTTTAGACCCATGGTAAGGTTTTAATATTAGAGAGTGTAGGTACTATCCCAACTGGGTACACCTTGGCGTTGGTGGGATAGCTTTATGCTTTTTTTGATCAAAAACAGTGTTTACTAAGTACCCTATGTTTATATGCACTATGCTTTTATTTAGTTACAGCAGGGTATTTTTTCACAATTTTTTCCTTGGTTTCTCTGAATCTCCAGAAGTGCTGTAATGAGAGCTATAGAGAAGTATGGGGTTTTGTACAGAGGGACCTAAAGAAACCATGTACTGCAGGATGGGGCTTTGTATACAGTTGACAGAAAAGGATGAAATGGTATAGAAGGGAGCTCTGTATAAAGTACTGCAAGATTTGACTCTGTATAGAGGGGCTAAGATGATATACCCCAGGATGGGACCGTATACAGGGGCTGAGATTAGTTGAGCTTTGTGCATTGCCTGCTGCTGAGAGACCAGTGATGTGAAATTGTAAGCTCTTTTGCTGCCTATAATAGGACTGTCTTCTGACATATGCATTAACAGAACAGCCTGCGCCATTTCATAAAACTGATCTGACGACAGCTGACAACAAGCACAATTCTAGACTGCTGCTGTGTAGGATTGCAGGAGAGTTGAGCTCTGCTATAACCAGCTGCAGCTGACAATTATCTATACCACCCTGCAGCTCTACTGATGTAGATGGCAAAAGACAGAAATCATCAGGCCGGGTCCTGTAGATGAGCGCACAGTGCACGGAAGCGTAACATGAATGTTACACTTAGATTAACCCGATGATACCTCCGAGGCGAAGCATAATAAGACTGCGATTCAGCTCCATATACCTAGAGGGGCAGATACAGAGGAAAAACCCACAAAGGTGTAAGAAAAAACCTTCATGTTTGACTGTGTGTATATTAATGACAAGTCTGCACTCACCGTGCAATTCAGAGAATAACCCTGCAGGATCTCTGCGCAGCGGCTGACCTTCACTGCTGGAACAACGGCACCAAGTGCCAGGAGACCTGAGCACGAGTCCTTCCTGCCGCACAGCGGTGTGCACGGGCCGCACAGTGCAGCCTCATCAGGTGCACGGACGTGTCACTGGGACGCACTGGATGATTTCTTTCTAAGGGCATTCATGTATGTGTAAGGTGCAGCCCCTCCCCGCACGCATCTTATGGTTTTGTCTATACATTAAAATTCTATAAAAATTCTGCACGAAAAAAATATTTATCTTCTTTCAAAGGAACAAAAAAATAACTGATGCTGAAATACTCTGCACACATCGATTCACACAACACACGTAGCATCCCCTGCTGCTTCAGTGTCTGTACAGGAATTATATTCTCTCTACACCAAGCAGCATCTACTGTGGGAGAGGAAAAGCATCCACCCCTGAAAAATAGCAATACAGCTGACAGTAGAGGTCCCTGCACAAGCTTATTGTGTTCAGTAACAGCAGAATGGTGAACGCAGCTCTGGAGTATAATACAGCAGGTAACTCAGGATCAGTAATGTATGTACACAGTGACTGCACCAGCAGAATAGTGAGTGCAGCTCTGGAGGATAATACAGGAGGTAACTCAGGATCAGTAATGTAATGTATGCACACAGTGACTGCACCAGCAGAATAGTGAGTGCAGCTCTGCAGTATAATACAGGATCAGTAATGTAATGTATGTACACAGTGACTGCACCAGCAGAATAGTGAGTGCAGCTCTGGAGTATAATACAGGAGGTATCTCGGGATCAGTAATGTATGTACACAGTGACTGCACCAGCAGAATAGTGAGTGCAGCTCTGGAGTATAATACAGGAGGGAACTCAGGATCAGTAATGTATGTACACAGTGACTGCACCAGCAGAATAGTGAGTGCAGCTCTGGAGTATAATACAGGAGGTAACTCAGGATCAGTAATGTATGTACACAGTGACTGCACCAGCAGAATAGTGAGTGCAGCTCTGGAGTATAATACAAGAGGTAACTCAGGATCAGTAATGTATGTACACAGTGACTGCACCAGCAGAATAGTGAGTGCTGCTCTGGAGTATAATACAAGAGGTAACTCAGGATCAGTAATGTATGTACACAGTGACTGCACCAGCAGAATAGTGAGTGCTGCTCTGGAGTATAATACAAGAGGTAACTCAGGATCAGTAATGTATGTACACAGTGACTGCACCAGCAGAATAGTGAGTGCAGCTCTGGAGTATAATACAAGAGGTAACTCAGGATCAGTAATGTATGTACACAGTGACTGCACCAGCAGAATAGTGAGTGCAGCTCTGGAGTATAATACAGGAGGTAACTCAGGATCAGCAATGTAATGTGTGTACACAGTGACTGCACCAGCAGAATAGTGAGTGCAGCTCTGCTCAGCTGCTGCTCACTGTGGTAATTGAGGTGTGGTCGCTTCTGATCCTGGTGTGTGCTCCTGAGCTCCTGAGAAGGAAGACCTCTCCACCAGGGACCTGCTCTCTCCTCCCCAGGGAGGGAGCGGGTTGCTGGGCATGGGCAATGGAGCCACGACCCCTGCTTCTGTTCCCCGAACCAGGCCGGCGGGGATCAAGAAAAGCCAGCAACCGGCCTGCTCATCTGAGGACTCGGGGGTCAGGCCCTTCACCAGGAGTCGCAGTAATGTGGCTCCTACTCCCCCCGGGTCTGTGGAGACCCCGAGAAGCCGCAAGGCTTCCAGCATGGAGGAAATGCCTGCAAGTGTGCATGATAGCCGTCCTTCCGGAGGAGAGCCGAGTACTCATGGAGGTGAGGCCGACCTCGCTGAGGAGGGATGGGGTTCGCAGCGACCCCGGGAGTCTGTGTCCACCTATGGCTCCCGGGTCATGAATCATCTCCGTGAGTATGAAGAAGCCAGCAAGACCATCAGGAGACTCCGGGAGGAGCTGCGCTGCACAAGCGCCAAAGCTGCCACCGCCTCCGGGCCCCGGAAGACCAAGCTCCTGGCAGAAATTAACAGCTTAAAGCAGGAAATTAATGACTTGGAGGTGAGAAAAGCATTTATTAGAGAAAAAAGTGGACCGTTTAAAGAAAAACTAATGAGTGAGGACCGGTTCAGGCAGATGGCTGATAACAGAGAGCAGAGGCTGATGGGGCTGCAGCCTGAGAGGCAGGTAGATGATGATGATGATGATGACCAGCAGAAGGCCCCACCTGGCAGCCTGCAGAGCCACCCGCAGGCCACGTGCAGCGAGCTTCCTGCGGGACAGGCGGCAGTGCCATCTAGTCCCGGTCCTGCTGGCTCTGGGGAGGACAGTGACCACAGCAGCCAGGGAGGGGCGCTAATGGCGGAGATCAAGCTGCTGGAGTCCCCAGTGTGCCTCCAGAACTTCCACCTTGGTGATGATCTACCAGAGGAGGCACCTGGGGGCAAGAGCAAGGCGAAAAAGAACAAGCCAAAGCCGCAAGAAACGGTAAGCTACGTGTATGCCCCCCTCCCTGTACCCCCAGAGCCGGCCGCAGGGTCAGCTCGCTGTATAAGCCCCGTTGCCCAGCCCAGCCCGGGTCCTGCTGTGGATTCGGTGCAAAGGCGCGGGGAGATCACAAAGCGAGGTAGCGAGGCGCAGAGCTGCGTTTCTGCTTGTAGTAGTGGGGACGTAGCAGGGGATGCATCAGCCGAGAGGCTGGACAGTGAGGGCGGCCCGGCGGCGGGCATTCGGTCAGGCCACGATACTGTGGTGCGCTCCCCTGTGGGAGGGGGTAGCAGCCCAGTGTCGGGGGCAGCTGCGGGAGTCTCGGCGCCTCTAAATACTGTTGCCGCTGATCACTCAGTTGAGAAGCGGCGGCAGTGTGAGGGGGCTGCTGGGGCTGAGAATCCCAGTCCTCCCACGAAGCCTCTGTTCTGTGTTGGTGCCGCTGGTCAACCGGATACTGATAGTGAGGATCAGCGGCACCTCACAACAGCTAAGGATCAGCGGCGCCCTGCTCAGAAGTCACTAACTGATGACGCGGAGGGCACTCATAAGACCAGGGGTGAGGGCGCCTCCAGTTCTATGGAGGTGGCTGAGCCCCCTGTGCCCGATGATGCTGAGGTTAACATGTCACCCACTCAAGGTACTGGTTCAGCAGGTGTGAATGTGGTGGTGGGGGCAAGTGAGGAAAAGTCTGAGGGTGTGAATATTGGTGAGGGTGCTGGTATGATGGATGGTGAGATGGAGGTGGGTAATGATGTTGAGGTAATTACTGGTCCAGTTGTCCCCCCGGTGGTGGCAGCACCTGTCAGGAGTTATGCCAGTGTCACCGCTGGGGGAACCAGGGCGTCCTCCTCGTCTCCGGCCTCTGTGGACGGCATATTGCAACGGCGCCTCCTGGAGGCTCTAAAGAGGGGTGAGAGATCACTAAATGTAGAGGGTCGAGAGGTTGATCTATCCTTCTGGATAGAGAGGCATGGCCTCGGGGCCTTCCGAGAGCAAAGAGAGGGGGATACTGTGTGGTTCCTCCCGACAGCCGGGCCGGCCCGTGTGCGTAGGAATGTGGTCCATCTTCAGTGGAGGGGCAGTGATGCGTGTCTTCCACGGAAAAAAGTTGTGGAGCTCCTGCTGGGGATGGGCTTCAAGGCGAATGACATCTACGCCTTCTTACATTTCTATGGCACGACCGAGTTTGATATCAGCTTTGTTCGGCCGGAGGGGCTTGAGCTCTTCTGGTCGAATTATGAGCTGGTAAAGAACGAGCCTGGCTGGCGAGACTTTGACGTTCAGGCAGTGTCTCGCCAAAGCCAGGTCAAGAGTGTGACCGTGATGACTTGTAACGAGTCGCTCTCTTGTTTTGACATCATGACGTGGCTTAGTCGGTATGGGGAGGTGGTGGAAATGCCGAAGAAAAACCGAGACGAGTTTGGTATCTGGTCAGGGGCCTGGACGCTTATGGTAAAACTTAAGCGTTCAGGTGGTACGGTTGCCCACATCCCATCATCTGCCTTCCTGGGTAGGGATCGTATCCTGGTCCACTACCAGGGGCAACCGAAGCTCTGTCACAAGTGCGGCGACCCCACACACTTCAGTGCAAATTGCACTGTGCAGAAATGTGCATTGTGTGGGGATGTCGGCCATCTCGCCGCATCTTGTAAGGAGATCAGGTGCCACCTGTGTGGTGAGTTAGGTCATCCGTTCAGCCGTTGTCCTCGCTCCTTTGCTAATACAGTCAGGACCCCGGTGGGAGAAAGTCGAGAGGCAGATTCTGCTGGGGAAGGGACTGGCAGAGGTGAAGGAGCTGAGGGGCCAGGGAGGAAAAGCAGGCAAAAGACGCCTGCCCAGCTGAGGCGTCTAGATAAGCGCAGACAGGAGAGGCAGGTGGGCGAGCCCCGGCCAACTAGGGTGACCCCTGTCCTGGATGCCAGTCCTGCTGCTGAGGCCCCGAGGGACAATGAGTTGGATGAGGAAGCCAGGAGGCTCCACAGGGAGGAAAATGCCACTTCCTCAGAATCCTCCCATTATGAAAGTATGGATGAGGATAATAGGCAGTGGCTACAGGAAAAGCGTAAGCGCAGCACCAGGAAAAAGAAAAACAAGGGAGACGTAACATCTTCTTCTGCTCTGACTAAGGTACCTAAGGAAGGTAAAGCCGACTCCCCTCTGGCGGGTCTCTCTAACCGGTTCCAAGCCCTTGAGGACACCTATTCCTCTGAGGAGGAAGACGAGGGTGAGGTTCCGGCCTCGGCGATGCTTCCAGGGGGCGCTGAGTCTCCTTCTCCAGGGGATGCAAGGTCCACCGGGGGAGGGACTGGCCCGGAGTCCGGAGATGAGGACGATAATAGAAGCAAGAATGTGGGAATGGATGTATCTGTGTCACTCAAGAGGGGGAAGGATTCCTCCTCGGAGGCAGAAGATAGGAAGGGGAGCGGGAAAAAGAAAGCCGTCTAACTCAATCACCAATGATGGCGGTACCCACTCCGTTGACGCTGGCGTCCATTAATGTCGCCAGCATTAAGTCAAATACGGCTAGATTTGCGGCCTTTGATTTTTTCAGCCGGGTTGAAGCTGACGTTTTCTTTTTGCAAGAGACCAGTCTGCCAAACATGGCAGAGGTGTTTAAAGCCAAAAGGGAGTGGAGACTCGGGCCCTCTTATTGGTCTCTTGCAGCCGAGCCGTATAGCGGAGTGGCGGTCCTCTTTACCGCACCGGTAGAATGCCGACGGGTTATTGAGTTAGAAATGGGGAGGTGCCTGATCTTAGATGTCCTCCTGAAGGGACAGGAGCTCCGGCTCATTAATATCTATGGTCCCCAATCTAAGTGGGACCGGAAGTGTCTCTTTATGAGGATCAAGCCCTACCTTTTTACGAGTCGGCAGGTTGTCTTTGGAGGGGATTTCAACACTGTCACGAGACCCCGAGATAGAGGAGGTGCCAGAGGCAAGCTGACTTATGATAGCGTCGCTCTTAATAGTATAGCTAGTGAGGCTCGCCTGGTGGATGTCCACATCCGGCACACCCCGGGCCACGAGGGGTTCACCTATCATAGAGGTAATTGTAGGTCCAGAATAGACAGGTTTTATTTAAAGGAGGAAGCCGTCTCTTCAGCAGTATCTGTTGTTGAGGTGGAGTTCTCCGACCACTGTTTAATTTTGTTTTCTCTGAATGTAACAGAGACCCCCCGGATGGGAAGAGGCTTTTGGAGGCTGAATTCGTCTCTCTTGGAAGAAGCGGAGATAAGACAGTCCTTTGAGGATTTTCTTCAGAGCCAGGTACCCTTACTGGATCTTTGTAGTAGTAAGTCAGAGTGGTGGGAGATGTTCAAGGAAAGGGTGGCGAGATTCTTCCGCCAGCTCTCAAGCCTCAGGAGTCTGGACAGGTACCGCCTGTACCAGGGCCTGAGGAGGAAACTCGAGCATCTTGTCTCAGCTGGAGGTAGCCGCGAGGAGATCTCCAGAGTGAAATCTTTGCTGAGGAGGTGTCAGTATGATAGGCACGCATCTTTGGTTTTTGAGAGGGATTATGGGAAGTACCGCTCGCCCGACCCTTACAGGAACTGCAAGATGTCAGTGAATAGTAAAGTTGTCACAGGACTGATTGACAGTACAGGGTCCCTGAGGAGATCCAGATCAGGGATCCTGGAGGTCGTCAGATCCTTTTACTCGCAGCTCTTGGGGAAGAGGGATCTAGACTGGGATGAGATGTCGGCTTTCCTGGCTGAAGCTGTCCCCGAACCAGGGGTAGACCCTTCTCTTGATGTTTTGACGGAGATGATCACGGAAGAGGAAGTTAGGTTGGCGATTGAAGGGCTAGCCCTAAAGAAATCGCCAGGTCCAGATGGCTTAACATCTGAGTTCTACAAGACCTTTAAGGACGCCTTGGTTCCCCTCTTGACTGAGGTATTCAATGAGTGTCTTTCCTTGGGCACTCTGCCACAGTCAATGAGGAGGTCTGCCCTGATCATCTTGTCAAAGGGTAAGGATCCGTCTTGCATTGAGAATTGGCGTCCCATAGCGCTTCTCAATGCAGACAGGAAGGTTTTGGCAAAAGTGCTGTTTAATCGGCTGGTGAAGTTTGTACCCCAGCTCCTTTCAGGGGCCCAGCATTGCTCTGTTCCGGGCCGCAGTACATTTAGTGCTGTGCTCTGTGTCCGCGAGGCAGTGGAGCAGGGTAGGGCTGACCACTGGAAGGGGTACAGCTGTCCCTGGATCAGGCAAAAGCGTTTGATCGGGTTAATCATGAGTACCTCTGGTCTGTCCTTCTGAGGTATGGCCTGCCGGGGAGGTTTGTTGATTGGCTTAAGACCTTGTACGCTGGGGCAGAGAGTTTCCCGCTTGTGAACGGTTGGATTGGCAGCTCTTTTGAGGTTGGTTCTGGTGTTCGCCAGGGTTGTCCCTTAAGCCCCCTGCTGTACGTGTTTGCGATTGATCCTTTCCTTCGGAGGGTGGAGAGTGGACCGTTGGCAGGGGTCGAGATGGACCGGACGGCACCGGAATCCACTCTAAGGGTGGTGGCGTATGCTGATGACGTCACCATTTTTGTTTCCTCGGATGGGGAGACGGAGTGGCTGATGTCAGAGGTAAATCGCTACTCTGAGGCATCTGGGTCCAAGATCAACCGGGATAAGTGTGAGAGTCTCTGGCTGGGAGGAGGAGATCCTGGTTTTGATCTCCCGGACACCCTTCCAGGACCCAAAGTCTCTGCAAAAGTTCTTGGCATCGAATTTGGCCAGGGGGATTACCCCAAACAAAATTGGGAAAGCAGGCTAGAGATCGCCACTCAGAAGGTCAACCAATGGAAGGGTTGGTCTTTGACCCTAAGGGAAAGGGTAAACCTGATCAAAACTTACCTGCTCCCTTTACTCATCTATCTGGGCAGCGTGTGCATCTTGCCGGAACCTCTCTGGACTCGGGTCTACAGTTTGTTTTTCCAGATGTTATGGGGGAATAGACTGAACCTGATCAAGAGGGAGGTTACTTACCGTACGAGGAGACTAGGAGGGTTGGGTATGGTCAACCCTGTGGTATTCCTTGTGAATACCTTCATTAAGATCACTATTGCAAACCTCTGGAAAGAGAGGGCTCCTCCGTGGGTATTCTCCTGTGGGGGATGGTTTCAGCCTTTCTTCCAGGAATGGGAGACAGGAGGGCAAGTGAAGGATCTTCGCACACCGCATGGACATCTTCTGGCTTATGCTACCCTGGTTCTGAAGGTAATTCGCCGGTGGGGACTGGGAATGTGGGAGATTAGGACTCTGCCAAGGAAGCTCCTTGACAAAAGGGTTCTGTTGACCCATTTCCAGAGGCCTCTGGCGCTCAGAGACTGCCCAAGTCGGGATTTTGGGGTGGGTTTGCATCTTTTAAATTCTATCAGAATCCCCTCGAAGTTTTGGGACTTGGCTTGGCGCTGCTTCCATGGGAAACTGTGTGTGAGGGACAATCTGAAGTGTAGGAGCTCTGAGGATAGGAATTGTCCTCGAGAGCAGTGTGGTACTGTGCTGGAAAGCATGGACCATTTCCTGCTTCGTTGTCCCTTTAACACAGAGGTATACAACAGGGTGGGCGCCTCCATTGGCTGGCCTCGGCTGGCCGGTCTCTCCTATGCGGAATGGGCCTATGGAGCGTTCAGAGACCTGGGTGGTCGGGACCGCTGCACTTTATTTCTAGTTAGCGTAGTGGTTAGGTATCACACGTGGAACGCACGGTGCTTAGTATCGACGCAACGGAAAATCCTCCCAGTGGATGATGTGTTTAGGACTATACTCGGTGACCTGGTGAAGGTGCGCTCTCTGGAGTATGAGAGACTGGGCGTGCGGAGGGCGGCTCTCCTCTGGAGTATGAGACTGGGCGCGCGGAGGGCGGCTCTCCTCTGGAGGGGCTTTTCTTTTAGTGTGCCTTAAGCTGGTGTCACACTAAACGACAGCGACAACGACGTCGCTGTTACGTCACCATTTTCGGTGACGTAACAGCGACCTTGTAAGTCGCTGTTATGATCGCTGCTTAGCTGTCAAACACAGCAGAAGCAGCGATCATAACGTCGCTGTGCTACATGTTCAGAGAGCAGGGAGCCGCGCTTAGCGCTGGCTCCTTGCTCTCCTGCAGCACACATCGGGTTAATTAACCCGATGTGTGCTGCAGCTACATGTCACAGTTCAGAGAGCAGGGAGCCGCGCTTAGCGCTGGCTCCTTGCTCTCCTGCAGCACACATCGGGTTAATAACCCGATGCGTACTGCAGCCACATGTCACAGTGCAGGAGCCGGCACTGGCAGCAAGAGCGGAGGCTGGTAACCAGCGTAAACATCGGGTAACCAGGGAAAGGTCTTCCCTTGGTTACCCGATGTTTACGCTGGTTACAGCTTACCGCAGCTGCCAGTGCCGGCTCCTGATCGCTTCATTTCGTCGCTCTCTCGCTGTCACACACAGGGATGTGCGCTTCACAGCGGGAGAGTGACGACCAAAAAATGAAGCTGGACATTCAGCAACGAGCGGCGACCTCACAGCAGGGGCCAGGTCGTTGCTGGATGTCACACACAGCGACAGCGACGGGACGTCGCTGCAACGTCACAGAAAATGGTGACGTAGCAGCGACGTCGTTGTCGTCGTCGTTATGTGTGACACCAGCTTTAGTCTACTCCTCTCCTTTCCTGGTGGGGGGCTGCTGCTGACACCCTAGATTTTTGTTTTGATCAGTATACAGTGATGTAGGGCTGCAGGCGCCGAACCTGGGCTTTGTTGATTGTTTGTTTGTTGATTTGTTGTTGGTTTGTATATATTGTATATATTGTGTATATAGATAGGGGTGTGGGTGTTAGGTTGGGTGGTGGCAGGAGGGGGGAGGTGGGTTCATCTTTTGGGACTTTGGGACATTGAGGTTTGGGTTACACACTGGCGCTGCCTGATCTGGTCCAGGGACGTTGGACATGGACTGAGGCATGAGACGCAGGACCAGCTCTCAGGTCGGCGCAGGGATGGTGGTCTGGAGTGGGGGGGGGATAGTTTATAATTAGTTTGTATATAGTCAGTATTGATTTTATTTATGTTTACGCGTGTGTATATAAAGGGAAAAAAAAAAAAAAAAAAAAAAATTGCCGGACAGGCTATTTATTTTCTTTCCTGTTTTATGTTTGCTATTTTCTTTGGCAGCTGGAGCAGAAGTCAGTGATGTCATTTATTATTATTGTGTATATATGAGGGTTGTATGTGATAATGTGTGTGGAGAGAGCGAGCGGCTGAGATGTGTGTGGAGAGAGCGAGCGGCTGAACCAGGGCTCAGTTACATGCAGCTTTCTGATTGATATTTTGTTATGTTTCTGTTATTGTTATGTTTTTTTACTTTTTATAATAAAAGATGTACAGGAGGTAACTCAGGATCAGTAATGTATGTACACAGTGACTGCACCAGCAGAATAGTGAGTGCAGCTCTGGAGGATAATACAGGAGGTAACCCAGGATCAGTAATGTAATGTATGTACACAGTGATTCCACCAGCAGAATAGTGAGTGCAGCTCTGGAGTATAATACAGGAGGTAACTCAGGATCAGTAATGTATGTACACAGTGACTGCACCAGCAGAATAGTGAGTGCAGCTCTGGAGGATAATACAGGAGGTAACTCAGGATCAGTAATGTAATGTATATACACAGTGACTGCACCAGCAGAATAGTGAGTGCAGCTCTGGAGTATAATACAGGAGGTAACTCAGGATCAGTAATGTAATGTATGCACACAGCGACTGCACCAGCAGAATAGTGAGTGCAGCTCTGCTCAGCTGTTGCTCACTGGTAATTGAGGTGTGGTCGCTTCTGATCCTGCTGTGTGCTCCTGAGAAGGAAAATCTCTCCCCCCAGGATTTGTTCTCTCATCCCCAGGGTTGCTGGGCATGAGCGACGAAGCCAAGACCCCTGCTTCTGTTTCCCGAACCAGGCCAGCGGGGACCAAGAAAAGCCAGCAACCGGCCTGCATATCTGAGGACTCGGGGATGAGGCGCTTCACCAGGAGTCGCAGTAATGTGGCTCCTACTCCCCCCGGGTCTGTGGAGACCCCGAGAAGCTGCAAGGCTTCCAGCACGGAGGAAATGTCAGCAAGCAAGTGTGCGTGATCGCTGTCCTTCCGGAGGAGAGCCAAATGCTCATGGAGGTGAGGCTGTGACGCCCTGGACTAGACAGGTAGTCACAGATAGACCCCTGCACTACACCTGTCCCCCAAAAAGGTGTCATCAGCCAACCATTAAAGCCTAGTCACCTCCCTCAGTGCTCGCTGGATACACCAGGGGGCGGAGCCAGGCGGTTGGCCACGCCCACCGAGGAGTTCAGAGGGCCTGAGGCAGGAAACTCAGTTCAGATCAGTGAGTAGTGAGAGGAGGCTGACAGGTGTCGGGGTTGGAGCCCGGGCCCCTTTGGCTAGGAGGCAAACGGTGGCCTTAGCCTGCAGGAGCCGGGAAGACGGCTCGGTGGAACCGTGGTGGACCGGGACAGGGTAGTGGCCCGCCGGTACCGACCCGGGGAACCGACTCGGAAACCGGAGAACACAGGGGGATACTCAGACCCTGAAACGAGGTCCAGAATCCACTGGACTGAGTTAATTAACTGATTGCGATCTGGACTATAGGTCCTTTCCCACCCAAGTCCCGACTGAAGACAACAGCCCACCGAGGGGGATAGAAAGCCACCGCACAGGCAGAGAGATCCCACGGGCCAGCGTCTGTGGGCAAAAGGGCTCTCCCGACATTAACAAAGCCGGGGAGCGGACTCCCGTCGCTGAAGCGCAGGCAGCCCAAATACACAACATGGTGCAGGAGAATGGCCAAGACCACCGAACCGGGTGGGGGACCAGACACAGCCGGCTGCGGGCACCGACCACCATCAACTTGGTTTACCAGAGACTTGTGTGTGTCAATAACAGTGAGTACAACAGTGCCATCCGGCCGCGCACCGCCCAGCTACCCCCCAACGGGTCCCGGGGCCACCATCCCTGCCCACGAAGGGGTTAACAACTTGCTGCATAAAAATCTCCCCTGGGTGCCCCGTAACTGCAGCGGTGGTGTCTACCTTCACCACATCACGTGGGTGGCGTCACGAACTCTAGCGCGGCTCTGGCCGTGCACCTACCTAACGCCCACCAAAAGCGGCAGCATCCCCTTTCAGACCGAAGTGACCCCGGGTCCGGAGGCGCTCAAGCCACCCACCAACGAGCCCGGATCTGAGCGGCTCAGCTGCAGCCGAGCGCGGGGAGGTACAAGGCCGACCTCACTGAGCAGGGATGGCGGCTGCAGAGACCCCAGGAGTCCACCTATGGCTCCCGGGTCATGAGTCATCTCCGTGAGTATGAAGAGGCGAGTAAGACCATCAGGAGACTCCGGGAGGAGCCGCGCTGCACAAGAACCAAAGCTGCCACCGCCTCCAGGCCCCGGAAGACCAAGCTCCTGGCAGAAATAAAAGGACTGAAGCAAGAAATAAATAAGCTGGAGGGGAGGAAAGTGTTTATTATAGAAAAAAGTGGACCATTTAAAGAACAACTAATGAATGAGGACAGATTCAGGGAAATGGGTGATAACAGAGAGCAGAGGCCGATGGGGCTGCAGCCTGAGAGCCAGGTGGATGAGGATGATGATGATGATGATAACCAGCAAAAAGCCCCACCTGGCAGCCTGCAGAGCCACCCGCAGACCATGTGCAGCGAGCTCCCTGCAAAGCCACCCGCAGGCCACATGCAACGAGCTCCCTGCAAAACCACCCGCAGGCCACATGCAGCGAGCTGCCTGCAGAGCCACCCGCAGACCACGTGCAGCGAGCTCCCTGCAGAGCCACCCACAGATCACGTGCAGCGAGCTCCCTGCAGAGCCACCCGCAGGCCACATGCAGCGAGCTCCCTGCAGAGCCACCCGCAGATCACGTGCAGCGAGCTCCCTGCAGAGCCACCCGCAGGCCACATGCAGCGAGCTCCCTGCAGAGCCACCCGCAGATCACGTGCAGCGAGCTCCCTGCAAAGCCACCCGCAGGCCACATGCAGCGAGCTCCCTGCAGAGCCACCCGCAGGCCACGTGCAGCGAGCTCCCTGCAGAGCCACCCGCAGGCCACGTGCAGCGAGCTCCCTGCAGAGCCACCCGCAGGCCACGTGCAGCGAGCTCCCTGCAGAGCCACCCGCAGGCCACGTGCAGCGAGCTCCCTGCAGAGCCACCCGCAGGCCACGTGCAGCGAGCTCCCTGCAGAGCCACCCGCAGGCCACGTGCAGCGAGCTCCCTGCAGAGCCACCCGCAGACCACGTGCAGCGAGCTCCCTGCAGAGCCACCCGCAGGCCACGTGCAGCGAGCTCCCTGCAGAGCCACCCGCAGGCCACGTGCAGCGAGCTCCCTGCAGAGCCACCCGCAGGCCACGTGCAGCGAGCTCCCTGCAGAGCCACCCGCAGGCCACGTGCAGCGAGCTCCCTGCAGAGCCACCCGCAGGCCACGTGCAGCGAGCTCCATGCAGAGCCACCCGCAGGCCACGTGCAGCGAGCTCCATGCAGGACAGGTGTCAGTGCCATCCAGTCGCAGTTCTGCCAGCTCTGGCGAGGAAAGTGACCACAGTAGCCAGGTAGGTGCGCTAATGGCGGAGATCAAGCTGCTGGAGTCCCCAGTGTGCCTTCAGAACTTCCACCTTGGTTGTGATCTACCAGAGGAGGCACCTGGGGGTAAGAACAAGGCGTAGAAGACCAAGCCGAAGCCACAAGAAACGATAGGCTACGTATATGCCCCCTCCCTGCACCCCCAGAGCCAGCCTCAGGGTCAGCTCGCTGTATAAGCCCCGTTGCACAGCCCAGCCCGGGTTCTGCTGTGGATTCAGTGCAAAGACGCGGGGCGGGGAGATCACAAAGCGAGGTAGCGAGGCACAGAGCTGCGGCTCTGCTTGTAGTAGTGGGGACGTAGCAGGGGATGCATCGGCCGAGAGGATGGACAGTGAGGGCGGCCCAGCGGCGGGCATTCGGTCAGGCCACGATACTGTGGTGCGCTCCTCTGTGGGAGGAGATCAGCGGCGCCTTGTGCATAAATCACTAACTGATGATGTGGAGGGCACACATAAGAGCAGGGGTGAGGGCCCCTCCAGTTCTATGCAGGTGCCTGAGCCCCATGTGCCCGATGATGCTGACGTTTACGTGTCACCCACACACGGTACTGGTTCAGCAGGTGTGACTGTGGTGGTGGGGGCAAGTGAGGTTAAGTCTGATGGTGTGAATATTGGTGAGGGCGTGGTGTGAATATTGGTGAGGGCGTGGTGTGAATATTGGTGAGGGCGTGGTGTGAATATTGGTGAGGGCGTGGTGTGAATATTGGTGAGGGTGTGGTGTGAATATTGGTGAGGGCGTGGTGTGAATATTGGTGAGGGCGTGGTGTGAATATTGGTGAGGGTGCTGGTGTGAATATTGGTGAGGGCGTGGTGTGAATATTGGTGAGGGTGCTGGTGTGAATATTGGTAAGGGCGTGGTGTGGATATTGGTGAGGGTGCTGGTGTGAATATTGGTGAGGGCGTGGTGTGAATATTGGTGAGGGTGCTGGTGTGAATATTGGTGAGGGCGTGGTGTGAATATTGGTGAGGGTGTGGTGTGAATATTGGTGAGGGTGCTGGTGTGAATATTGGTGAGGGTGTGGTGTGAATATTGGTGAGGGTGTGGTGTGAATATTGGTGAGGGTGTGGTGTGAATATTGGTGAGGGTGTGGTGTGAATATTGGTGAGGGTGTGGTGTGAATATTGGTGAGGGCGTGGTGTGAATATTGGTGAGGGCGTGGTGTGAATATTGGTGAGGGTGCTGGTGTGAATATTGGTGAGGGCGTGGTGTGAATATTGGTGAGGGTGCTGGTGTGAATATTGGTAAGGGCGTGGTGTGGATATTGGTGAGGGTGCTGGTGTGAATATTGGTGAGGGCGTGGTGTGAATATTGGTGAGGGTGCTGGTGTGAATATTGGTGAGGGCGTGGTGTGAATATTGGTGAGGGCGTGGTGTGAATATTGGTGAGGGTGTGGTGTGAATATTGGTGAGGGTGCTGGTGTGAATATTGGTGAGGGTGTGGTGTGAATATTGGTGAGGGTGTGGTGTGAATATTGGTGAGGGTGTGGTGTGAATATTGGTGAGGGTGCTGGTGTGTTTTTTTTCTTTTCAAATAAGCTTACTGTTACTATTGATAAAAACCAATACCAATAGTGGGGGTTTATATTAGGGAGGTTACCATTCAATCTAACCTCATCTAGTCTTTCCAATACCTCCGAACCATGCACCAAAAATAGTAAGGGAAGAAATACCCTCCCCCCAGTGGAACCATCTCAATATATTCCCAAATACATCACAACCCAATATACGTCAATCCAGAAAACACCCATATGTTAGATTTTCATTAAGACCCATTGGTTGTACCGACCCCAAACGAAATATCCATTCCGTTTCTTTCCTAAGAATCTTATTGTCCCAATTCCCTCCTCTTTCACTTGGTGTGATTACTTCTAAGACCTCAAATTTAAGTACGCCTGAGTCGCCTCCATGATTTTCCCAAACATGACGGGATATGGGGGTATCCCGTTTGTGCCGGATATCTCCCAAATGATCCCCTATACGCCTTCGAAATTCGCGTCGCGTTTTCCCAACATAGTTCTTTGGGCATGTGCATGTTGCCACATATACTACCCCTTTTGTCAGGCAATTTGCAAAGTCCCTCAAAAAGTACTTAATCCCTGTAGCTACACTGACCGAATACTTAGAGACATTAATCCAACCACAAAAGTGGCATCTACCACATCTAAAAGTACCACAGACCCGACGGTTCAACCAGGTCCCCTCCAGTACTGGTTTTTTCTAGTGGCTATGCACCAATCGGTCTGCTAATGACCTACCTCTCCTAAAAGTTATCTTAGGATCTTCCGAGATATTTTTTCCTATGGATTCATCCGCTTTCAAAATGCCCCAATGTCTCCTCAAAATTCCAAAAATTCGTTCCGCCTGCACATTATAAGTACCAATAACCCTGATTTCATCCGGGTTAGTTCTTTTTATATTGAGGGTGCTGGTGTGGTGGATGGTGAGGGTGCTGGTGTGAATATTGGTGAGGGTGCTGGTGTGGTGGATGGTGAGGGTGCTGGTGTGAATATTGGTGAGGGTGCTAGTGTGGTGGATGGTGAGGGTGCTGGTGTGGTGGATGGTGAGGGTGCTGGTGTGAATATTGGTGAGGGTGCTAGTGTGGTGGATGCTGAGGGTGCTGGTGTGAATATTGGTGAGGGTGCTAGTGTGGTGGATGGTGAGGGTGCTGGTGTGAATATTGGTGAGGGTGCTAGTGTGGTGGATGGTGAGGGTGCTGGTGTGAATATTGGTGAGGGTGCTGGTGTGGTGGTGTGGTGGATGGTGAGGGTGTTGGTGTGAATATTGGTGAGGGTGCTAGTGTGGTGGATGGTGAGGGTGCTGGTGTGAATATTGGTGAGGGTGCTAGTGTGGTGGATGGTGAGGGTGCTGGTGTGAATATTGGTGAGGGTGCTAGTGTGGTGGATAATGAGATGGAGGTGGGTAATAATGATGCTGAGGCAGTTACTGGTCCAGTTGTCTCCCCGGCGGTGGCAGCGCCTGGCAGGAGTTATGCCAGTATCACCGCTGGGGGAAGCAGGGTGTCCTCCTCGTCAACAGCCAGGAAGAAGGAAAACAAGAGAGATGTAACATCTTCTCCTGCTCTGACCAAGGTACCTAAGGAAGATAAAACCGACTGCCCTCTGGTGGGTCTCTCTAACCAGTTCCAAGCCCTCGAGAACATCTCTTCCTCTGAGGAGGAAGCCGAGGGTGAGGTTCCGGCCTCGGCGGTGCTTACAGGGGGCGCTGAGTCTCCTTTTCCTGGGGATGCAAGGTCCACGGGGGGAGGGACTGGCCCAGAGTCCGGAGACGAGGATGATAAAGGAAGAAAGCATGAAGCAATGGACGTATCTGTGTTACTAAAGAGGGGGAAGGATTCCTCCTGGCGGTACCCACTCCACTGACGCTGGTCTCCATTAATTTCGCCAGCATTAAGTCAAATACGGCTAGATTTTTGGCTTTTCATTTATTCAGCCGGGTTGACGCTGACATTTGTTTTTGCAAAAGACCAGGCTGCCAAATATGGCAGAGATGTTTAAAGCCAAAAAGGAGTGGAGACTCGGGCCCTCCTATTGGTCTCTTGCAGCCGAGCCGTATAGCGAAGTGGCGGTCCTTTTTACCACAAGGGTAGAATGCCAACGAGTTATCAAATTAGAAATGGGGAGGTGCCTGATCATAGATGTCCTCATGAAGGGACAGGAGTCAAGATAATGTCTGGAGGACCAAGCAAAATTTCTGTGAAAGCTGCTGGTAGGGTTGCTAAAGAGTGAAATCAGAACCCCCGCCTGACTGCAAAAGACCTTCAGGAAGATTTAGCAGACTCTGGAGTTGTGGTGAATTGTTCTACTGTTCAAAGACCCCGGCACAAATATGGCCTTCATGGAAGAGTCATCAGAAGAAAACCTCTCCTCCATCCTCACCAGAAAATTCAACGTCCGAAGTCTGCAAAATAACATTTTGGAAACAAGTCCTGTGGACCAATGAGGTTAAAATTCTTGATTCAAACATAACACCATCTGTAAAAAAGCTGGAAGGGAAAAGAGAAGAGAGGAGAAAAGAAGAGAAAAAAGGAGAAAAGATGATGGCATCTACAAATGGATAATGATTCTCAACACACGTCAAAATCCACAATAGACGACCTCAAAAGGCGCAAGCTGAAGGTTTTATAAGGGCCCTCATAGTCGCCTGAGCTGAAGGTTTTACAAGGGCCCTCATAGTCGCCTGAGCTGAAGGTTTTACAAGGGCCCTCATAGTCGCCTGAGCTGAAGGTTTTACAAGGGCCCTCATAGTCGCCTGAGCTGAAGGTTTTACAAGGGCCCTCATAGTCACCTGAGCTGAAGGAGATAGCAGAGGAAATTTCTGAGCAACTCTCCATATCATTGAAAATTGTTGGAGAACTGGAAATCCCAAAAATCAGGAAAAGAGCAAATTTTGTCCCCGTCTTCAAAAAGGGGAATAAGGTGGACCCGGGGAACCTGTGAGCCTGAACAAATTATTAAACAACATGTATGTAAGCACCTGCCTGAGAAGGAAGTGATTAACCAGAGCCAGCATGGGTTTGTAACTAATAAGTCATGTCAGACGAACTTCATTTCCTTCTATCACAAAATCACTGGCTGGGTGGATCAGGGAAACGCAGTAGATATAGTATATCTTGACTTCAGCAAAGCATTTCATAAAGTATCTCATACCGTCCTTATAAAAAATGACTAAGCATGGAATGAACAAGACAACTATTAGGTGGATTCATTACTGGCTCAGTGATCGGATCCAGAGAGTGGTCATAAATGGCTGCACATCCAGGGGACGAATATCTCAAGTGGGCACCACAGGGCTCTGTCCTGGGACCTGCGCTGTTCAACATTGTTATCAATGATTTAGACCCGCAACACACATCCGTTTTTTTTGTACGTGTGCGGTATGTATTTGCACGTACCGGAGACACGGAGATACGGAGACCCATGTTATTCAATGGTAGATGGCACACACACTTAAAATCGCACGGAACGTGTGTCCGTGTGGTAAGTACGTGTGTGCGCTTTTCGACACGGACGACATGTCCGTTTTTGGCCGGCATCACGCAGGCACGGACTCGCTAAAGTCTATGGGTCCGTGCCTGCGCGTACCGCACACGGAGTATGTCCGTGTTCAGCACGTTTCGTCCGTGTGCGTTTTTAAACGAACTATGTTATTTATTTATTTTTTTTTTTTTGTTAAATTCAGTATACTTACCTTTTTTCCTGCTGTTCTCAGTCATACTTACATTGGCGCTCGGTCTGTTTCTTCCCCCGGCTCATACCACTCCCCGATCACCAGCGCGGTGAGGAACAGCTGTGCAGAGAATACGCGGCAACAATTACTTTGAAAAAGCCGGCTGGTCATTAATCAATCTCGTATTCCCTGCTTTCCCCGCCCACAGGCGCCTATGATTGGTTGCAGTGAGACACGCCTCCACGCTGAGTGACAGCTGTGTCACTGCACCCAATCACAGCAGCCGGTGGGCGGGTCTATACTGTGCAGTAAAATAAATAAATAATTTAAAAAAAAACGGCGTGCGGTCCCCCCCCAATTTTAATACCAGCCAGATAAAGCCATACGGCTGAAGGCTGGTATTCTCAGGATGGGGAGCTCCACGTTATGGGGAGCCCCCCAGCCTAACAATATCAGTCAGCAGCCGCCCAGAATGGCCGCATCCATTAGATGCGACAGTTCTGGGACTGTACCCGGCTCTTCCCGATTTGGCCTGGTGCGTTGGCAAATCAGGGTAATAAGGAGTTAATGGCAGCCCATAGCTGCCACTAAATCCTAGATTAATCATGTCAGGCGTCTCCCCAAGAAACCTTCCATGATTAATCTGTAAGTTTCAGTAAATAAACACACACACGAACAAATCCTTTATTAGAAATAAAAAACACAAACACATTCCCTGGTTCACCAATTTAATCAGCCCCAAAAAGCCATCCATGTCCGGCGTAATCCAGGATGGTCCAGCGTCGCTTCCAGCTCTGCTGCATGAAGGTGACCGGAGCAGCAGCAGACACGGCCGCTCCTGACAGCTCCAAGCGGCAACTGAAGACAGCCGCGCGATCAGCTGAGCTGTCACTGAGGTTACCCGCGGCCACAGCTGATCGCGCTACTCACCTCAGTTGCCGCGTGGAGCTGTCAGGAGCGGCGGTGTCTGCTGCTGCTCCGGTCATCTTCATGCAGCAGAGCTGGAAGCGACGCTGGACCATCCTGGATTACGCCGGCGTGTCTGACTGCAACCAATCACAGGCGCCTGTGGGTGGGGAAAGCAGGGAATACGAGATTGATTAATGAGCGGCCAGCTTTTAGTTTTAATAACAGCTGAGCAGCGCCGCACCGGAGATCGGTGAGTATGAGAGAGGGCTGCTCACTTCAGTCACTCGGGGGATTAGCGGTCACCGGTGAATCCTGCACAGGTGACCGCTAATCAGGACGCGACACAGACAGAGCCGCGGCATGACAATGAAGTCGGGTGAATTTCACCCGAGTTCATTCTCATCGCGCAACTCTGTCTGCTGTCAGCCGACATGTATCAACGACATTGTGCATCACAAACACGGACATTCCATGTACACATACATGTTCATGCCACACGCACACACGGACAGCATACGCCATCAACACGGATGTCATACGTACCGGAGAAACGCCCCTAAAAAACGAAACACTGACCCGAAAAACGGACCGTAAGACACGTACGTTTTTTTGCGGAAGTGTGTTTTAGGCCTTAGATGAAGGAATTGAGGCTAAACTGATTAAATTTGCTGATGACACAAAGCTCAGAGGGATAGATAATACTAGAGAAGAGAGAGAGGATTCAGAAGGATCTATACAATCTGGAACAGTGGGCAGTAACTAACAAAATGGTTTATAGCAGGGAGAAATTTAAAGTCCGACATCAGGGCAAGAAAAATGCATCTACAGAATGGGAGGATTAGAGTGAAGCAACAGCACGTGAGAAAAAGACTTGGGTATAATAATAGATCACAGGCTGCACAGGAGTCAGCAGTGTGATGCAGCAGCAAAAAGGCAAACACAGGTCCAGGATGTAAGAGAAGCACAGAGTCATGTGAAGTCATTACCCCCCTCTACTCTGTGGTCAGACCTCATCTAGAATACTGGGTCCTGTTTTGGGCAACACATTATAAAAAAAGACCAACAAACTGGAGCAAGTTCAGGGAAGAGCAACAAGAATAGTGATTGGTTTACAAACCATGTCCTATGAGGAACGGTTGCACGATTTGGGAATGTTTAGCTTGCATAATAGAAGATTGAGAGGAGACTAAACAGCTGTCTACAAAAAACTGCAGGATTGTCACATTGTAGAGAAATCAGCGCTCTTCTCATTTGCACAAGGAAAGACTAAAAGCAACGGGATGAAGCGGATTAAAAGGAGACAGATTAGATATTAGAGAATTTTTTGACAATGAGGGAGATCGAGTGGAACAGGCGACCACGAGAGGTGATGAGTTCTCCTTCAATTTAAGTCTTCGAAAAGAGACTGGACAGACATCTGTGCATAATGATATAATGAATCCTCCTGTGAACTGGGGGTTGGAATAGATGACCCTGGAGGTCTCTTCCAACTGTAACATTCTATTATTCTATCAAAATCAATAAAAATCTGAGGTAGGCTTTAAAAGAGCAGTGCATGCAAGACGAGCCAGGAAGCTCACAGAACTGGAAGACGTCTCCAAAGGAGAGCAGAGCATGCAGGACAAGCCAGGAATCTCACAGAACTGGAAGACGTCTCCAAGGAAGAGCAGTGCATGCAAGATGAGCCAGAAATATCACAGAACTGGAAGACTTCTCCAAGGAAGAGCAGTGCATGCAAGACGAGCCAGGAATCTCACAGAACTGGAAGACGTCTCCAAGGAAGAGCAGTGCATGCAAGACAAGCCAGGAATCTCACAGAACTGGGAGACTTCTCCAAGGAAGAGCAGTGCATGCAAGATGAGCCAGAAATATCACAGAACTGGAAGACTTCTCCAAGGAAGAGCAGTGCATGCAAGATGAGCCAGGAATCTCACAGAACTGGAAGACGTCTCCAAGGAAGAGCAGTGCATGCAAGACGAACCAGGAATCTCACAGAACTTGAAGACGTCTCCAAGGAAGAGCAGTGCATGCAAGACAAGCCAGGAATCTCACAGAACTGGGAGACTTCTCCAAGGAAGAGCAGTGCATGCAAGACGAACCAGGAATCTCACAGAACTGGAAGACGTCTCCAAGCAAGAGCAGTGCATGCAAGACGAACCAGGAATCTCACAGAACTGGAAGACGTCTCCAAGGAAGAGCAGTGCATGCAAGACAAGCCAGGAATCTCACAGAACTGGGAGACTTCTCCAAGGAAGAGCAGTGCATGCAAGACAAGCAAGGAATCTCACAGAACTGGAAGACGTCTCCAAGAAAGAGCAGTGCATGCAAGACGAGCCAGGAATCTCACAGAACTGGAAGACGTCTCCAAGGAAGAGCAGTGCATGCAAGACGAGCCAGGAATCTCACAGAACTGGAAGACATCTCCAAGGAAGAGCAGAGCATGCAAGATGAGCCAGGAATCTCACAGAACTGGAAGACGTCTCTAAGCAAGAGCAGTGCATGCAAGACGACCCAGGAATCTCACAGAACTGGAAGACGTCTCTAAGCAAGAGCAGTGCATGCAAGATGAGCTAGGAATCTCACAGAACTGGAAGACGTCTCTAAGCAAGAGCAGTGCATGCAAGACGAACCAGGAATCTCACAGAACTGGAAGATGTCGCCAAGAAGAATGGATGAAAATCCCTGCAACAAGAACTGACTCCTGGCTGCTACAAAAAGTGTTTACGGGCTGTGATAGTGCCAAAGGGGGTGCTACTAGGTTCTAACCACGCATAGTGCCCAAACCTTTGCATCGGCTCATTTTCTTTTTCTTTTTTTTTTTATGTAAAAGATGGAAAAACAAATATAGCCTAAATTACAAAAGACGTGTGTCTTCTTTAACTTTATGCCTCTTAGAGATCATTTCATCTGCAGCTTGCTTAATAGTTCTCATTAACAGTCATTGTGACCAGGGTGCCCAAACCTTTGCATGCCACTGTTTTTCAATGGCATATCAACTTTTTCTTGCAATTCCTGATGGTGGGCACTAGATGGCGGCATCAATTGCTTAGAGAACAGGAGACACATTAGAATATAAACATTGTTTTCTTGATTTTCTTTTATTTTGCTCTGAATCCAGAAAAATCGCGTCCTGGAGCATGGACCGCAGCGGCAGAATCTGAGCTCAGAGACTCAGTAACCCCTCTCAGCCGGGGTCAGGAATTTACACAGGAGCATTTCCAACTCAGGAACTAACAGAGGCCGTCCCAGGATGCATCTGTGACGCCCTGGACTAGCCAGGTAGTCACAGGTAGCCCCCCTGCACAAACACCAGCCCCGAATAAGGTGACAGCAGCCAACCTACAAACCCTTGTCACCTCTCTCAGTGGTCAATGGTCACACCAGGGGGCGGAGCCAGGCGGTTGGCCACGCCCACCTAGGAGTCCAGCGGGCCTGAGACAGGAAACAGAAGTGTGTGAGAGTTAGTTCAGTCACAGTCAGTGGAGTGGAGTGGAGTGGAGTGGAGCGGAGCGGAGTGAAGTTCAAGTGCAGCAGGACACCTGAGGCGTCAGGTCTGCAGCGACAACACTGACCGGTGCCGGGGTCGTAGCCCTGGTACCGCGGCAAGGAGGCAGATGGTGGTTGCCACCTGCAGGAGCCGGGAGGACGACTGGTGGAACCGTAAGGGACCGGGACAGGGTAGTGGCTCGCTGGAATTGAACCGGGGAGCCAACTGGAAACCGGAGCACCAGGAGGGGTACTCAGACCCAGCACAGGGTCCAGAAGCCACTGGACCACGTCAAATTCACTGATTGAGGTCTGGACCTTAGGTCCTTTCTCGTCCCAAGACCCGAAAGACGGCAACAGCCTACCGAGGGGGATAGAAAGCCACCGCCCAGGCAGAGAGATCCCACGGGCCAGCGCCTGCGGGCAAACGGGTTCCCCGACATATACACAGCCGGGGAGCGGACTACCGTCGCTGAAGCATAGGCAGTCAAGTTCTACAAATGGGGTGCAGGAGAAAGGCGGGAACCACCAACCTGAGGGGCAAGGGGCAAAGCGCAGCCGGCTGCGGGCACCGACCACCATCCTTTTTGGTTTACCAGAGACTCCGGTGTATCTGTCATAGGGAGTACAACAGTGCCCTCGGGCCGCGCACCGCACCACACCATCTTGCCCGCACCTCACAACCACCGGGCCCCGGGACCATCACCCCCCTGCCCACGGAGGGGTCAACACCAGGCTGCATAAAACCGTCCCCGTGAGCCTAGTTAACGGCAGCGGTGGTGTCCACATTCACCACAACCCGTGGGTGGCGTCACAAACTTACACCTTTAAACTCCACGGCCTCGGCCGTGAACCTTCCCCACTGAAATCCCTACACGTAGCGCCAACCCCCTTCAGAGCGACGTGACCCCCGGGTCCGGAGGCGCTCAAGCCACCCACCGACGAGCACGGACTCGAGCGGCCTGGCAGCCGGCCGAGCCCCAGGGCGGTACATATCAGTACATGTACCCCGGATGTAACATAACACACAGACTGAGCATCAGTAATGTATATACACAGTGACTGCACCAGCAGAATAGTGAGTGCAGCTCTAGAGTATAATACAGGAGGTAACTCAGGATCAGTAATGTATGTACACAGTGACTGCACCAGCAGAATAGTGAGTGCAGCTCTGGAGTATAATACAGGAGGTAACTCAGGATCAGTAATGTAATGTAAGTGTAGACACTCGGGGGTCAGTGGGCGATCTCCTGTGGAGACACGGGGGTCAGTGGGTGCTCTCATGTGGAGACACGGGGGTCAGTGGGTGCTCTCCTGTGGAGACACGGGGGTCAGTGGGTGCTCTCCTGTGGAGACACGGGGGTCAGTGGGTGCTCTCCTGTGGAGACACGGGGGTCAGTGGGTGCTCTCCTGTGGAGACACGGGGGTCAGTGGGTGCTCTCCTGTGGAGACACGGGGGTCAGTGGGTGCTCTCCTGTGGAGACACGGGGGTCAGTGGGTGCTCTCCTGTGGAGACACGGGGGTCAGTGGGTGCTCTCCTGTGGAGACACGGGGGTCAGTGGGTGCTCTCCTGTGGAGACACGGGGGTCAGTGGGTGCTCTCCTTTGGAGACACGGGGGTCAGTGGGTGCTCTACTGTGGAGACACGGGGGTCAGTGGGTGCTCTACTGTGGAGACACGGGGGACAGTGGGTGCTCTACTGTGGAGACACGGGGGACAGTGGGTGTTCTGTGGAGACACGGGGGTCAGTGGGTGCTCTCCTGTGGAGACACGGGGGTCAGTGGGCGATCTCCTGTGGAGACACAGGGGTCAGTGGGTGCTCTCCTGTGGAGACACGGGGGTCAGTGGGTGCTCTACTGTGGAGACACGGGGGACAGTGGGTGTTCTGTGGAGACACGGGGGTCAGTGGGTGCTCTCCTGTGGAGACACGGGGGGTCAGTGGGTGCTCTCCTGTGGAGACACGGGGGGTCAGTGGGTGCTCTCCTGTGGAGACACGGGGGACAGTGGGTGCTCTCCTGTGGAGACACGGGGGACAGTGGGTGCTCTCCTGTGGAGACACGGGGGTCAGTGGGTGCTCTCCTGTGGAGACACGGGGGTCAGTGGGTGCTCTCCTGTGGAGACACGGGGGTCAGTGGGTGCTCTCCTGTGGAGACACGGGGGTCAGTGGGTGCTCTCCTGTGGAGACACGGGGGTCAGTGGGTGCTCTCCTGTGGAGACACGGGGGACAGTGGTGCTCTCCTGTGGAGACACGGGGGGACAGTGGGTGTTCTGTGGAGACACGGGGGTCAGTGGGTGCTCTCCTGTGGAGACACGGGGGACAGTGGGTGTTCTGTGGAGACACGGGGGTCAGTGGGTGCTCTCCTGTGGAGACACAGGGGTCAGTGGGTGCTCTCGTCTGCTGGTCCGGCCGACTTTAGAAAGACCGCATGGACCAGACCTCATCCCATCTGAACGCGCCGCACTCCGTACCCGTGGGCAGAACACGACTCAGACAACACAGGGTGAGGGAATATGATAGTGACAGGAAGCTTCAGGAGCACAGCAAAGTCTGTAGTCAGGTAACTGCATCGCCCCAACCTGCTTTTCTTCCAGCCGAATCCTAAGATCCTCGGCGGTGATCCTGTCCAATGTAATCCAGTTTCTGATCCCCTAACCGGCGCCAAAGTGCCTAGACTGGTAATGGACGTCCAACCGGGACCGAAACCCCTAGATTACAGCCATGTAGCAAAATAACAATCTGGTGACTCCAACAGTCCCTTTTTATCTCTCTCGGGCACTCATCCCAGGGAATGTGGTGTCACCGGATTGGTGGAGTAAGGCTGTGCGATGATTGGGTGGCATCTCCTCTGAGTGAGGTAGACAGAGAGGCTGAGGGGATAATACACAACCTCACACAATGGACGGCTCCGATGAGTCCGGCAGAAAACAATGACTTAAACACGAGTTACCACACAAAAGGGCCCCATGTCTGGCCAAATGAAGAACATTAACCCCTGACAGACAGCGAACAGGGCTGTGTCTTCACAAGGGGGTACCGCCGCCAGTGAGGGAGGCTCTAACCCCAGTGAGGGGGGCTCCACTACTAGTGAGGGGGCTTCACCGACAGTGAGGAGGACTATACTGGGCAAGTGAGGGGGGCAACACAGCGAATGAGGGGGGCTACATAGCCAGTGAGGAGGGCTACACAGCCAGTGAGGGGGGCTCCACCAGTCAATGAGGAGTACTGCACAGCCAGTGAGGGGGGCTACACAGCCAGTGAGGGGGGCTACACAGCCAGTGAGGAGGGCTACACAGCCAGTGAGGGGGGCTACATAGACAGTGAGGGGGACTACACCACCAGTGAGGGGGGTTACACAGCCAGTGAGGGGGGCTACACAGCCAGTGAGGGGGGCTACACCGGCAGGGAGGGGAGCTCCGCCGGCAGTGAGGGAACTACACAGTCCAATGAGGGGGGCTCCATCACCAGTGAGGGGGGCTACACAGCCAGTGAGGAGGGCTACACAGCCAGTGAGGAGGGCTACACAGCCAGTGAGGGGGCTACATAGACAGTGAGGGGGACTACACCACCAGTGAGGGGGGCTACACAGCCAGTGAGGGGGGCTACACCGGCAGTGAGGGGAGCTCCGCCGGCAGTGAGGGAACTACACAGTCCAATGAGGGGGGCTCCACCACCAGTGAGAGGGACTACACCGCCAGTGAGTGGGGCTCCACCGCCAGTGAGTGGGGTTCCACCACCAGTGAGTGGGGCTCCACCGCCAGTGAGGGGGACTACAGCTCCAGTGAGGGGGGCTACAAAGCCAGTGAGGGGGGCTACAAAGCCAGTGAGGGGGCTCCACAGCCAGTGAGGAGGGCTCCTCCACCAGTGAGGGGGACTACAGCGCCAGTGAGGGGGCTCCACAGCCAGTGAGGGGGCTACACCGTCAGTGAGGGGGCTACACCGCCAGTGAGGGGGCTACAAAGCCAGTGAGGGGGCTCCACAGCCAGTGAGCGAGCTCCACCGCCAGTGAGGGGGCTACACCGCCAGTGAGGGGGCTACACCGCCAGTGAGGGGGGGCTACACCGCCAGTGAGGGGGGTTCCACCTCCAGTGAGGGGGGCTACAGAGCCAGTGAGGGGGGGCTCTACCGGCAGTGAGGGGGGCTCCACCGGCAGTCACCCTACCCAGCGAGGGTTAAGCAGCGCCCTGCGGTCCAGATGTTGCGCTGCGACCAATCAGCCGGTCAGGAGGAGCCGGCAGTCAGGAGGAGCCGGCAGTCAGGAGGAGCCGGCAGTCAGGAGGAGCCGGCACATCCCATCTCCGGCAGAGAGAGCTCAGCTGTTCCTGGAGCTGCAGTTGTGTGCGCGCTTCCCTGGACCCCGCTGCCCCCGGATCACTGCCCCCATCATTGCTGCTGCAGTGACCCCTCCATAGTATGATCCCTGCAGCGCTGAGGACCCCGGAGACTGAAGCCCCGGAGCCGGCAGTCACTGATGAGGAGTCGTCTCTGTGCATGAAGCCAGGTATAGTGCCCGAGGTGTTTTGTGATGTGTGGAGGTGTCCTGTGCCCTATACCTATAGTGTCCTCTTTCCTGGGGTGTCCTGTGCCCTATATCTATAGTGTCCTCTCTCCTGGGGTGTCCTGTGCCCTATACCTATAGTGTCCTCTCTCCTGGGGAGTCCTGTGCCCTATATCTATAGTGTCCTCTCTCCTGGGGAGTCCTGTGCCCTATATCTATAGTGTCCTCTCTCCTGGGGAGTCCTGTGCCCTATATCTATAGTGTCCTCTCTCCTGGGGAGTCCTGTGCCCTATATCTATAGTGTCCTCTCTCCTGGGGAGTCCTGTGCCCTATATCTATAGTGTCCTCTCTCCTGGGGAGTCCTGTGCCCTATATCTATAGTGTCCTCTCTCCTGGGGTGTCCTGTGCCCTATATCTATAGTGTCCTCTCTCCTGGGGAGTCCTGTGCCCTATATCTATAGTGTCCTCTCTCCTGGGGAGTCCTGTGCCCTATATCTATAGTGTCCTCTCTCCTGGGGTGTCCTGTGCCCTATATCTATAGTGTCCTCTCTCCTGGGGAGTCCTGTGCCCTATATCTATAGTGTCCTCTCTCCTGGGGTGTCCTGTGCCCTATATCTATAGTGTCCTCTCTCCTGGGGTGTCCTGTGCCCTATATCTATAGTGTCCTCTCTCCTGGGGTGTCCTGTGCCCTATATCTATAGTGTCCTCTCTCCTGGGGTGTCCTGTGCCCTATATCTATAGTGTCCTCTCTCCTGGGGTGTCCTGTGCCCTATATCTATAGTGTCCTCTCTCCTGGGGTGTCCTGTGCCCTATATCTATAGTGTCCTCTCTCCTGGGGTGTCCTGTGCCCTATATCTATAGTGTCCTCTCTCCTGGGGTGTCCTGTGCCCTATATCTATAGTGTCCTCTCTCCTGGGGTGTCCTGTGCCCTATATCTATAGTGTCCTCTCTCCTGGGGTGTCCTGTGCCCTATATCTATAGTGTCCTCTCTCCTGGGGAGTCCTGTGCCCTATATCTATAGTGTCCTCTCTCCTGGGGAGTCCTGTGCCATACATCGATAGTGTCCCCTCTGCTGGGGAGTGCTGTGCCATTTATCTATAGTGTCCCCTCTCGTGGTGTATCATGTGTCCTATATCTATAGTGTCCCCTCTCGTGGTGCATCATGTGTCCTATATCTATAGTGTCCCCTCTCGTGGTGTATCATGTGCCCTATATCTATAGTGTCCCCTCTCGTGGTGCATCATGTGCCCTATATCTATAGTGTCCCCTCTCGTGGTGTATCATGTGCCCTATATCTATAGTGTCCCCTCTCGTGGTGTATCATGTGCCCTATATCTATAGTGTCCCCTCTCGTGGTGTATCATGTGCCCTATATCTATAGTGTCCCCTCTCGTGGTGTATCATGTGCCCTATATCTATAGTGTCCCCTCTCGTGGTGCATCATGTGCCCTATATCTATAGTGTCCCCTCTCGTCGTGTATCATGTGCCCTATATCTATAGTGTCCCCTCTCGTGGTGCATCATGTGCCCTATATCTATAGTGTCCCCTCTCGTGGTGTATCATGTGCCCTATATCTATAGTGTCCCCTCTCGTGGTGTATCATGTGTCCTATATCTATAGTGTCCCCTCTCGTGGTGTATCATGTGCCCTATATCTATAGTGTCCCCTCTCGTGGTGCATCATGTGCCCTATATCTATAGTGTCCCCTCTCGTGGTGCATCATGTGCCCTATATCTATAGTGTCCCCTCTCGTCTAGTGCTATCATGCCTATATCTATAGTGTCCCCTCTCGTGGTGCATCATGTGCCCTATATCTATAGTGTCCCCTCTCGTGGTGTATCATGTGCCCTATATCTATAGTGTCCCCTCTCGTGGTGTATCATGTGCCCTATATCTATAGTGTCCCCTCTCGTGGTGCATCATGTGCCCCTATATCTATAGTGTCCCCTCTCGTGGTGCATCATGTGCCCTATATCTATAGTGTCCCCTCTCGTCGTGTATCATGTGCCCTATATCTATAGTGTCCCCTCTCGTGGTGCATCATGTGCCCTATATCTATAGTGTCCCCTCTCGTGGGTGCATCATGTGTCCTATATCTATAGTGTCCCCTCTCGTGGTGTATCATGTGCCCTATATCTATAGTGTCCCCTCTCGTGGTGCATCATGTGTCCTATATCTATAGTGTCCCCTCTCGTGGTGTATCATGTGCCCTATATCTATAGTGTCCCCCTCTCGTGGTGTATCATGTGTCCTATATCTATAGTGTCCCCTCTCGTGGTGCATCATGTGCCCTATATCTATAGTGTCCCCTCTCGTGGTGCATCATGTGCCCTATATCTATAGTGTTCCCCTCTCGTGGTGCATCATGTGCCCTATATCTATAGTGTCCCCTCTCGTGGTGCATCATGTGCCCTATATCTATAGTGTCCCCTCTCGTGGTGCATCATGTGCCCTATATCTATAGTGTCCCCCTCTCGTCGTGTATCATGTGCCCTATATCTATAGTGTCCCCTCTCGTGGTGCATCATGTGTCCTATATCTATAGTGTCCCCTCTCGTGGTGTATCATGTGCCCTATATCTATAGTGTCCCCTCTCGTGGTGTATCATGTGTCCTATATCTATAGTGTCCCCTCTCGTGGTGTATCATGTGCCCTATATCTATAGTGTCCCCTCTCGTGGTGTATCATGTGCCCTATATCTATAGTGTCCCCCTCTCGTGGTGTATCATGTGCCCTATATCTATAGTGTCCCCTCGTCGTGGTGCATCATGTGCCCTATATCTATAGTGTCCCCTCTCGTGGTGTATCATGTGCCCTATATCTATAGTGTCCCCCTCTCGTGGTGTATCATGTGTCCTATATCTATAGTGTCCCCTCTCGTGGTGTATCATGTGCCCTATATCTATAGTGTCCCCTCTCGTGGTGTATCATGTGCCCTATATCTATAGTGTCCCCTCTCGTGGTGTATCATGTGCCCTATATCTATAGTGTCCCCTCTCGTGGTGTATCATGTGCCCTATATCTATAGTGTCCCCTCTCGTGGTGTATCATGTGTCCTATATCTATAGTGTCCCCTCTCGTGGTGTATCATGTGCCCTATATCTATAGTGTCCCCTCTCGTGGTGTATCATGTGCCCTATATCTATAGTGTCCCCTCTCGTGGTGCATCATGTGCCCTATATCTATAGTGTCCCCTCTCGTGGTGCATCATGTGCCCTATATCTATAGTGTCCCCTCTCGTGGTGCATCATGTGCCCTATATCTATAGTGTCCCCTCTCGTGGTGCATCATGTGCCCTATATCTATAGTGTCCCCTCTCGTCGTGTATCATGTGCCCTATATCTATAGTGTCCCCTCTCGTGGTGCATCATGTGTCCTATATCTATAGTGTCCCCTCTCGTGGTGTATCATGTGCCCTATATCTATAGTGTCCCCTCTCGTGGTGTATCATGTGTCCTATATCTATAGTGTCCCCTCTCGTGGTGTATCATGTGCCCTATATCTATAGTGTCCCCTCTCGTGGTGTATCATGTGCCCTATATCTATAGTGTCCCCTCTCGTGGTGTATCATGTGCCCTATATCTATAGTGTCCCCTCTCGTGGTGTATCATGTGCCCTATATCTATAGTGTCCCCTCTCGTGGTGTATCATGTGTCCTATATCTATAGTGTCCCCTCTCGTGGTGTATCATGTGCCCTATATCTATAGTGTCCCCTCTCGTGGTGTATCATGTGCCCTATATCTATAGTGTCCCCTCTCGTGGTGTATCATGTGCCCTATATCTATAGTGTCCCCTCTCGTGGTGTATCATGTGCCCTATATCTATAGTGTCCCCTCCTGGGGAGTCCTGTGCAGGTTCTTGTTTTATTGCGTCCTGAGCCGCAGTTTGACCTTTCAGCTTCTCCGAATCTCAGACCCTAAATTTAGATTGTGTCTCGTAAACACTGACATGTATCCGCGATTATAAGGGGGGGAAATCCGGAAACATCAGGCGGGGCACTGGGGGTCAGAGCCATCATGGACAGGCGACTACTATCTATCACTCCCTGTTATCAGCCATTACTGGGGGAGGAGATTTCAGGACAGGTGAGTACAATCTATTACTCCCTGTTATCAGCCCATACTGGGGAGGAGACTGTAGGACAGGTGAGTACAGTTTATCACTCCCTGTTATGAGCCATTACTGGGGGATGAGATTGTAGGACAGTTGAGTACAATCTATTACTCCCTGTTATCAACCATTACTGGGGGAGGAAACTGTATGACATGTGAGTTCAATGAATTACTCCCTGTTATCAGCCACTGATTCCAGCTGCTCTCTTATATCTCGCCTGCAGTGGGCTGGACATAGTTCTTATTTCAGGTAAGTCAGGTTAATATTATTCCTGTATTAAGGTTTAGTATTGGGGGCTTTGTGGGACCCTCCCGGTGTTGGCTGTCTGTATGATTGCAGTATTTGTTATGGACTGTAGGGGGCGCTGTAGAGCTCTGATTAGGCAGCAGTCATCTGGTGATTGTAGGGATCGCTGTCCCTGCAGTTATTACAGCCGGTCATTATTCTACCCCTCGCACCCGTCATGTCGGCCCCCGTCAGTCCTGTGTGGTTTGTGTGCATCATGTGAGTCCCGGAGAAGCTGGCGCCCGGGCGCAGGCCTGGAGGTGACCGGATCGCACAGGACGCTGGGGCGGCAGGGAGCATCGGAGGAGTGATGATTACCCCTGATGGCGTTTCTTCTGACTTCTCCCTTATCACCGCCCTTGCCGCTCCTCTGGCCAGTTGATATATTTCTTATTTTTTGGCGCTAAGTGTGACCTCATAGAGTTTGACCATGGCGGCTGCTCCAGAGGGGAAGGCATCGATGTGTCAAGCGTGGCACAAGGCATCAACGTGGCCTGAGCCATGCCAATATTAGAAGTGACAGCGCTGGTCACCACCTGTCACCTTCTGCGCTAAATGTAGGATAAATCGGGTGCAGTAAAGCAGTGTCTGTGCCCCGGCAGGGCGATGGTGCCGTCGGTGCCCCGGCAGGGCGATGGTGCCGTCGGTGCCCCGGCAGGGCGATGGTGCCGTCGGTGCCCCGGCAGGGCGATGGTGCCGTCGGTGCCCCGGCAGGGCGATGGTGCCGTCGGTGCCCCGGCAGGGCGATGGTGCCGTCGGTGCCCCGGCAGGGCGATGGTGTGAGGGCCGGGGAGGACTGGTAGGCCCAGGAGGTGGATCCACTGGACCGAGCACCCCACCAGGAGGGCAAGGTACACTGTAGCTGGAGCACTAACGTGGCAGGAACGGGTGCAGGTATCAGGAAGCAAAGACAGGGCCAGGTCACTAAGGTCACAGCGTACTTTAAGGCAGTAATAGGAAACAGGAACAAAGACCTGAGCACCGAGCTCACAAGACAAGGCAAAGAAACACAAGCGATGATTAGGCCCCGCCCACATGGAGAGGCCAGTCTTATATACCCAGCACAGCCTCAGGTCATTTCCTGTTGCAGCAGTGCTGGGGCTATAAGACCAGGTGAGTGGGCACGGCCCGGTCCTATACAGAACATTAGTCAGAATCAGACTCCTGAGACCAGGAACAGGACTCTGGGGAGCATGAGCGGGAGCAGCAGGCGTGACTGGTGGACACGTGGACTGGATCAGTGGGTAAGGAGTGGTGCTGGGACACGGGGAGCGTGACAGTACCCCCCCCCTTGAAGCCCCCCTCTCCGAGCAAAGGACCGCCGGGGCACCCGGGACCGAGCCCCCGGACCGTAACCCAGCGCAAAGGAAAGGAGGGACGGCTGACCCCATGCACCCTTCCGGACCGCAACACGCTTAACCGAAGATTTTCGAGCAGTGGCAACGGAAGCAACGGAAAGGGAAGGACAGTCAGAAGCAGGACTGGAATCCTGGACGACCGGATCGGGCGTCTCGGACCGGGTATCGATCATAGTCTCATCCTCAGCCGCTGGACTCAAAGTCTCAACTCTAGAAGGCGGTGAAATCAAAGTCTCATCTCCAGAAGATGGTAAAATCAAGGTCTCGGATGCCTGGGGCGGTGGAACATCACTGGATAGCGTAGTTTCTTCTTCAGGATCCTGCAGCTTGACTGAGTCAAGTGCCAGGGGCTGAGGAACAAGCTGCAAGCAGGTTTCGTGGCACAAGGGACTCCAGCGGGTAATCGCGCCAGAACGCCAACTAATAACAGGGTCATGGAGTTTCAGCCAGGGCAGGCCCAACAGGAGCTCAGGAGCCATCCTCAGGATGACATAGAAGGCGATGGTCTCCATATGCGAAGTGCCAACCTGGAGGTTCACGGGCTCGGTGGTAAACCGGACAGGTTCGTAGAGCGGTTTGCCGTCCACTGAGGCGAACCAGAGAGGCTTCTTCAGCGGGGTGACAGGGACCTGGTATTTGTCTACCGTGGCCTGATGGATAAAGTTGCCTGCCGCCCCAGAATCGACGTGGGCCTCAGCTGAAAACCGGGTCCCCTCTGTCGTCACCCGGACAGTCTGTTTAACTGGAACCAAAGGGATTTCGGTGGCAAGGGTGGCGGTTCCCACAATCCCTTGGACCTGGGGTCTACCAGGTTTCTTAGGGCATGTTCGAAGCATATGTGAACAGTCTCCGCAATAGAAGCACAGGCCCCGGGCGAGCCGTTCTGCACGGTGTTGCTTGGCTTGGGTCAGACGGTCCACTTGCATGGGTTCTGGCGATAAGTCGCGGAAAGGCAGGGACGAGGGAGCGGTAGATCTCTGTGGGGGCAAGATGTGGCGAGGTGGTTGCTTCTCCCGGACTCTCTCTTTGGTATGCTCCTGAAAACGGAGGTCAATCCGAGTGGCCAGTGAAATCAAAGCGTCCAAGGTGCGGGGAACGTCACGGCCGGCTAGTTCGTCTTTGATGCGGCCAGAGAGACCTTCCCAAAAGACCGCCGTCAAAGCCTCATTGTTCCAGCCCAGCTCAGAGGCGAGCGTGCGGAACTGTATGGCATACTGGCCGACTATTTGGGTCCCTTGGCGTAGCCGGAGGAGCGTAGAGGTCACTGCGGTAGTTCGTCCGGGTTCGTCAAAGGTGCCCCTGAAGGCTCGCAGGAACTCCTGGATGTCGGTGATCATCGGGTCCTCATTTTCCCACAGGGGTTAATCCAGGCCAGGGCTTTGCCTTCCAGGTGTGACATAAGGAATGCTACTTTAGCCTGGTCTGAGGTGAACAAGTGCGGGAGCAACTGGAAGTGCAAGGAGCACTAGTTCAGGAAGCCTCGGCAGGACTTGGGATCCTCTGCGTAGCGAGGCGGAGCAGCAAGGCGAAGTTGCGAGGCTGTGGAGGAACCTGGTTCAGACCTGGAGAATGGTTGCTGCGTGGACTCAGACGAGGCGGCGGTCTGCAGCGTATATAACTGGTGGTCCACGGACGCCAGGAATTTCAGCATCCGGTTCAGGGTTTCACGCTGTTGCACCAGCTCCTGGCGCAGCTCAGCCAACTCTGATGTTTGCGCTCCAGTGGGATCCATGGCCTGTGCTCCAGCGGGATCCATGGCCTGATCATACTGTGAGGGCCGGGGAGGACTGGTAGGCCCAGGAGGTGGATCCACTGGACCGAGCACCCCACCTGGAGGGCAGGGTACACAGTAGCTGGAGCACTAACGTGGCAGGAACGGGTGCAGGTATCAGGAAGCAAAGACAGGACCAGGTCACTAAGGTCACAGCGTACTTTAAGGCAGTAATAGGAAACAGGAACAAAGACCTGAGCACCGAGCTCACAAGACAAGGCATAGAAACACAAGCGATGATCAGGCCCCGCCCACATGGAGAGGCCGGTCCTATATACCCAGCACAGCCTCAGGTCATTTCCTGTTGCAGCAGTGCTGGGGCTATAAGACCAGGTGAGTGGGCGCGGCCCGGTCCTATACAGAACATTAGTCAGAATCAGACTCCTGAGACCAGGAATAGGACTCTGGGGAGCA
Organism: Anomaloglossus baeobatrachus; assembly: GCF_048569485.1. Classification (NCBI taxonomy): domain Eukaryota; kingdom Metazoa; phylum Chordata; class Amphibia; order Anura; family Aromobatidae; genus Anomaloglossus; species Anomaloglossus baeobatrachus. The sequence goes on along the minus strand of NC_134364.1, from coordinate 5,088,234 downwards.
TGAGCGGGAGCGGCAGCCATGACCGGTGGACACGTGGACTGGATCAGTGGGTAAGGAGCGGTGCTGGGACACGGGGAGCGTGACAGATGGCGACGTCTGTGCCCCAGCAGGTTGATGGCAGCGGCGGTGCCCCAACAGGGTGATGGTGCTGTCCGGTGCCCAGCAGGGCGATGGCGGCGTCTGATACAATATCACCAGCCACTCTCATAGTTTACTACATACGGGAGTATTACAGGGTCGGCGGCCCCCCGATCAGCAGCTACTTGCAGTGGAGAAGGGGTTAATGATACCACCTTGGAATCTCCCCCAGAGCTCAGAAAACTTTCCAATTAAAGCTGGGATGAAATATGTTCAGATCTGCGCGGTCGGGATGAAGCCGACGCCATGGTAACCGGTGTCTATGGGAAAATAATGCGGCTTCTGCAAAATGGAGAGAAGAGACCAATGATGTGAACCAGAAATGTGCCCACACGGGGCCCGGCCTAGTGTATCCCCCCACCACGGGGCCCGGTCTAGTGTATCCCCCCACCACGGGGCCCGGTCTAGTGTATCCCCCCACCACGGGGCCCGGTCTAGTGTATCCCCCCCACCACGGGGCCCGGCCTAGTGTATCCCCCCCACCACGGGGCCCGGCCTAGTGTATCCCCCCCCACCACGGGGCCTGGCCTAGTGTATCCCCCCCACCACGGGGCCTGGCCTAGTGTATCCCCCCCACCACGGGGCCTGGCCTAGTGTATCCCCCCCACCACGGGGCCTGGCCTAGTGTATCCCCCCCACCACGGGGCCTGGCCTAGTGTATCCCCCTTACCACGGGGCCTGGCCTAGTGTATCCCCCTTACCACGGGGCCCGGCCTGGTGTATCCCCCTTACCACGGGGCCTGGCCTGGTGTATCCCCCCACCACGGGGCCCGGCCTAGTGTATTCCCCCACCACGGGGCCCGGCCTAGTGTATTCCCCCACCACGGGGCCCGGCCTAGTGTATTCCCCCACCACGGGGCCCGGCCTAGTGTATTCCCCCACCACGGGGCCCGGCCTAGTGTATTCCCCCACCACGGGGCCCGGCCTAGTGTATTCCCCCACCACGGGGCCCGGCCTAGTGTATTCCCCCACCACGGGGCCCGGCCTAGTGTATTCCCCCACCACGGGGCCCGGCCTAGTGTATTCCCCCACCACGGGGCCCGGCCCAGTGTATTCCCCCTCACCATGGGGCCCGGCCTAGTGTATTCCTCCATCACGGGGCCCGGCCTAGTGTATTCCTCCATCACGGGGCCCGGCCTGGTGTACCTTCCACCACGGGGCCCGGCTTGGTGTATCCCCTTCACCACGGAGCCCGCCAGGTGTATTTCCCCCCACCACCACGGGGCCTGGCCTAGTGTATTCCCCCACCACTGGGCCCGGCCTGGTGTATCCCACCCACTTAGCACAGGTCACAGCCTGGTATATCCCACCCCCCCCACCGCGAGGCCCGGCCTGGTGTATCCCACCCCCCCCACCGCGAGGCCCGGCCTGGTGTATCCCACCCCCCCCACCGCGAGGCCCGGCCTGGTGCATCCCACCCCCCCACCGCGAGGCCCGGCCTGGTGCATCCCACCCCCCCACCGCGAGGCCCGGCCTGGTGCATCCCACCCCCCCACCGCGAGGCCCGGCCTGGTGCATCCCACCCCCCCACCGCGAGGCCCGGCCTGGTGTATCCCACCCCCCCCCACCGCGAGGCCCGGCCTGGTGCATCCCATGAAACGTTATCTACACACTGTGCCACTCTTTATAGGGATCATTCTGGGATTTACTTCAGTGAAGAAAGGAATCCGCTCTGTGTAGATAAAATAACGGTGGATGGTGATCCCATAACGAGGAAGAGCGACCGGAGGTGTAAGACACCGAGAGATGCGCGTCTCAGACCTGACGTCCCTTGTCAAAGCTTCTGGGATTTACTGCTTACTCCAAGCATCTTGGTAACCATGGCAACGAGCAGGAAACAAGAACATTACTTCAAGAAAATGGAGTGGATTACTAGTGTTGCGGGCGGGGAGGAGGGTGTCAGCACACCGCGCTCACCTCCTTCTGCTCGGGTCCGGCGGCTGCTGCTCAGTGGTGGCTCGAGAGGTGGGCCGGATCCCGGGGGGTTTCTCGAGCGGCACTCCTCGCCCGTGAGTGAAAGGGGGTTGTTGGGTGTGGGGATGATTATTGTCCGTGACGCCACCCACGGTTGTGGTGATTTCACCACCGCTGCTCAATATGGGGATCCCAGGGATGGTGATGCGGAGCAGCCAGGTGTTGTGTTGCCCCTCCGTGGGTAGGGGTTGGTGATCCCGGGGCCCGGTGATGGAGATGGAGGTGCAGGGCCTGGTGGGCGCAGGGACGCGGGGGCAGCGCTGTGCCTTGCGGCACTGTGGTACTCACTCAGCCTGAGACGTGACACAGTTTTTACGGTAAACCAAACGGCTGGATAGACGGTCCCACGGACGGCTGCACCTGCACTCCCGGTAGGTGACGGTGATGTCCCTTTTCCTTGCACCTTGATCAACTGGTTGGTTGCGATGGGTCCCCACCGGTAACCCGCTCCCCGGCTTCAAGCTGGACCGGGGGAGCTCTACTCTTTGCCCGCAGGCGCTGGCCCTAAGAAACTGGTGCCCTGGCGGTGGCGGTGTCTCTTCTATACTGGCTGGGCTGTTGCCTTCAATCGGGACTTTGTTGTTGGGGGATCTACGTCCCCTTCACTGACGGATTTGGCAAATTTGGCGACTCCTAGCCTTGCCGGGGTCCGAGAGGCCCCTGCCCTGGTGCTGACTGTCCTTCGGAACACTGCTCCAGACCGCCGGGCACACAGCCAACGGGGTCCTTCCAGGAACTTCCAAACGGTCCCCCTCCAGACAGTCACCGCCGTTGCTGACCTTGCTGACCTGGCCCTACACAAAGCTGGACCCTTCAGGCGTTCCTTCCTTCTTGTCACCTCACTTGCTTTCCTCCTTTTCCACTTTTCTACTTTCACTTTCACTTTCTTAACGCCTCTACTTAGCTCCTCACTCCTGCTCCTCCCTGAGCTGACTCTGTTGTTTGCTCAAGCTCGTCCCTGAGCTGACTCTGTTCTGCCTGGTTTCTCCCGCCTCCAGAGCTGTGACCTCCTCGGTGGGCGGAGCCAACCGCCTGGCCCGCCCCCTGGTGTGAATCATCAGCCTCTGGAGGAAGGCAACAAGGATTTTTGGTTAGCTGTGTTGTTCCTACCTGGGATGTAAGGTGTGGTGGTGTGTGACCTGTGTCCCCTGGCTTGCCCAGGGCGACACACTAGCACGTTCATTTTAAAGTTGCTCATTTTCTTACAAGCACTTTGTAATAATAGCCATTAATGACGAGGCGTCTTCTACAAAAGGGGCACGGATCGGGGGGGGGGCAGAGCTGCTACCGGTAAAGCCAAGGAACATGTAGAATAAAATGTAGATGCGACTGCTGCCGCGGCCACAGAGCAGGTGAGGACCCCGGAGTGGCGGGTGAGGACCCCGGAGAGGCGGGTGAGGACCCCGGAGAGGCGGGTGAGGACCCCGGAGAGGCGGGTGAGGACCCCGGAGAGATGAGTGAAGACCCCGGTGAGGTGGGTGACTGCTCCGGAGAGGCAGATGAGGACTCTGGAGAGGCGAGTGATTTGCCAGCCCAGAAATGTCACATTATGGATTAAGTGGTGACATTAAAGGAATTAGTCACCAGATTTTTGCCACCTAATCTGAGAGCAGCATAACAGGGGGACATATACCCTGATTCCAGCAATGTGTCACTTACTGGCCTGCTTAGTCTAGTTTTGATAAAATCACTGTTTAATCAGCAGGAGATTATCATTACAGGACTACTTGGCGTGCTGCAGGTAGTCCAGCATATTCATGAGCTCTGTATAACTGCAAGATCCGCAGCAGAGCAGACAGCGCAGTAAGTGACACATTACTGGAATCAGGGGCTCTGTCCCTATGTAGGAATATGGACACAGCAATCAGAGATTAATGGTTCAACACTGCCCTCTGCTGGCCAAAGACAGAATAGGTGTAAGACAATAAGTAACCTAGGAATCCAAAACTGCAGGATTGGTTTCCAGGGGGAGCTTTTAGAGAGATGGACCTGGTCAGTAGCAACAGAAACCATTGCAGGAGCTGTGGGCACTAGGTGGCAGCACTGCGGCTGCTTGTCTGGGATAGTCTCCCTGTCCTGCCTTAGACCTGGGCTGTAGATCTGGAGCAGCGATATTCTGCCTGGCCCCACTGCGGCTCCGGTGCTGGAGTCGGGGCCAAAGCTCATATTTCTGGCTCCTCCATAACCGTCTCTGTGCTCAGTGGGAAATGGACATGTGACGTCTGCACGGCGTCCTCTCCCAGCACCGCTTTCACTTTACCACAGCCCATGAAAACAGGAAAGCTGAGCTTTGATTGGTTGGTGTGGTAAAGTGAAAGCTGAGCTCAGATTGGTTGGTGAGGTACAGTGAAAGCTGAGCTCAGATTGGTTGGTGTGGTAAAGTGAAAGCTGAGCTCAGATTGGTTGGTGTGGTAAAGTGAAAGCTGAGCTCAGATTGGTTGGTGTGGTAAAGTGAAAGCTGAGCTTGGATTGTTTGGTGTGGTAAAGTGAAAGCTGAGCTTGGATTGGTTGGTGTGGTACAGTGAAAGCTGAGGTCTGATTGGTTGGTGCGGTTCAGTGAAAGCTGAGCTCTGGTTGGTTGATGTGGTACAGTGAAAGCTGAGCTCTGGTTGGTTAGTAATAACGGTCTGTTAGCCAGTTGTAAATCTGTTGCCTTCGTCGGTCGTCAGCCGCCATTGTGACCGCTGTGGACAGGAAGTGAGCGGCAGCTGCAGCCCTGACTTGGTGTTGATCGTCTGAAGGTGAGAGGGAAGCCGGGGTGATCGGGCGCAGGATCGTGTGAGCCCCAGACAGCGAGTGCTGGAAGGACACCGGCGCCGCAGGGGAGTATCAGTGTCATTATAACCAGGACAAACACTCTCAGTAATGGCTATCCGTGTAGTGACGGCTGAGCCACACTCAGGATCGGTGGGGGACGGACCCCGCAATCACCGTATAAGTCCTATACTATAGGATAACCACTGAAAGCCACTGAGCTATAAACCATAAAGTCAGAATATCCTGCTCCCAGCTACGTGACTGGACGTACAAACGTGGCCATAAGAAAAGGACCACCCTGAGAGCAGCCGCCCCCCGCAGCGCACAGTCCTGGGGTGGTGTGATCAGTGTATCCGTACAGTGTGAGCCCCGCAGAGCACAGTCCTGGGGTGGTGTAATCACAGTGTATCCGTACAGTGTGAGCCCCGCAGAGCACAGTCCTGGGGTGGTGTAATCACAGTGTATCTGTACAGTGTGAGCCCCGCAGCGCACAGTCCTGGGGTGGTGTAATCACAGTGTATCTGTACGGTGTGAGCCCCGCAGCGCACAGTCCTGGGGTGGTGTAATCACTGTGTATCCGTACAGTGTGAGCCCCCGCAGAGCACAGTCCTGGGGTGGTGTAATCACAGTGTATCTGTACAGTGTGAGCCCCTGCAGAGCACAGTCCTGGGGTGGTGTAATCACAGTGTATCCGTACAGTGTGAGCCCCGCAGAGCACAGTCCTGGGGTGGTGTAATCACAGTGTATCTGTACAGTGTGAGCCCCTGCAGAGCACAGTCCTGGGGTGGTGTAATCACTGTGTATCCGTACAGTGTGAGCCCCCGCAGAGCACAGTCCTGGGGTGGTGTAATCACAGTGTATCTGTACAGTGTGAGCCCCTGCAGAGCACAGTCCTGGGGTGGTGTAATCACAGTGTATCTGTACAGTGTGAGCCCCCGCAGTGCACAGTCCTGGGGTGGTGTAATCACAGTGTATCCGTACAGTGTGAGCCCCCGCAGCGCACAGTCCTGGGGTGGTGTAATCACAGTGTATCCGTACAGTGTGAGCCCCCGCAGCGCACAGTCCTGGGGTGGTGTAATCACAGTGTATCCGTACAGTGTGAGCCCCGCAGCGCACAGTCCTGGGGTGGTGTAATCACAGTGTATCTGTACGGTGTGAGCCCCGCAGCGCACAGTACTGGGGTGGTGTAATCACTGTGTATCCGTACAGTGTGAGCCCCCGCAGAGCACAGTCCTGGGGTGGTGTAATCACAGTGTATCTGTACAGTGTGAGCCCCTGCAGAGCACAGTCCTGGGGTGGTGTAATCACGGTGTATCCGTACAGTGTGAGCCCCCGCAGAGCACAGTCCTGGGGTGGTGTGATCACAGTGTATCCGTACAGTGTGAGCCCCGCAGAGCACAGTCCTGGGGTGGTGTGATCACTGTGTATCTGTACAGTGTGAGCCCCTGCAGAGCACAGTCCTGGGGTGGTGTGATCACAGTGTATCCGTACAGTGTGAGCCCCCGCAGCGCACAGTCCTGGGGTGGTGTGATCACTGTGTATCCGTACAGTGTGAGCCCCCGCAGAGCACAGTCCTGGGGTGGTGTGATCACAGTGTATCCGTACAGTGTGAGCCCCCGCAGAGCACAGTCCTGGGGTGGTGTAATCACAGTGTATCCGTACAGTGTGAGCCCCCGCAGCGCACAGTCCTGGGGTGGTGTAATCACAGTGTATCCGTACAGTGTGAGCCCCGCAGTGCACAGTCCTGGGGTGGTGTAATCACAGTGTATCCGTACAGTGTGAGCCCCGCAGTGCACAGTCCTGGGGTGGTGTAATCACAGTGTATCCGTACAGTGTGAGCCCCCGCAGAGCACAGTCCTGGGGTGGTGTAATCACAGTGTATCCGTACAGTGTGAGCCCCGCAGTGCACAGTCCTGGGGTGGTGTAATCACAGTGTTTTCTATACAGTGTGAGCCCCGCAGCGCACAGTCCTGGGGGGGTGTAATCACAGTGTATCCGTACAGTGTGAGCCCCGCAGCGCACAGTCCTGGGGTGGTGTAATCACAGTGTATCCGTACAGTGTGAGCCCCCGCAGTGCACGCTCACTGTGAGATCCAGCTCCGTACGCCCACACATATCAAGTCGCAGTTATCGCACACCCCACATCCACTCATTTCTAACCACCAACACATAAGAAGCTGTGGATTCCCCGCAGCTTAAGCCTCAGGACATCGGAGCCGCAGGTAAGGAGCGCACAGGGTTAATAGTTTACTAGCAGATCTGCAGATTATTATGTACACAGTGACTGCACCAGCAGAATAGTGAGTGCAGCTCTGGAGTATAATACAGGAGGTAACTCAGGATCAGTAATGTAATGTATGTACACAGTGACTGCACCAGCAGAATAGTGAGTGCAGCTCTGGAGTATAATACAGGAGGTAACTCAGGATCAGTAATGTAATGTATGTACACAGTGACTGCACCAGCAGAACAGTGAGTGCAGCTCTGGAGTATAATACAGGAGGTAACTCAGGATCAGTAATGTAATGTATGTACACAGTGACTGCACCAGCAGAATAGTGAGTGCAGCTCTGGAGTATAATACAAGAGGTAACTCAGGATCAGTAATGTAATGTATGTACACAGTGACTGCACCACCAGAATCCACGTGGCGGACCCTTCCCTCACGTGGCGGACCCTTCCCTCACGCGGCGGACCCTTCCCTCACGCGGCGGACCCTTCCCTCACGCGGCGGACCCTTCCCTCACGCGGCGGACCCTTCCCTCACGCGGCGGACCCTTCCCTCACGCGGCGGACCCTTCCCTCACGCGGCGGACCCTTTATCAGGTGAGCGGAGGCTGGAGAACTGGACACATCCGGAGGTTGTGATCATGTTGTTTCCATTTTTCGCCATCTACACATTGGTGACGTCTCCGTCCTGTGAATTCCTTCTTCCGCGACTTCTTCTGGGAGATGGATTGTCAGGATTTCCATGCTGATGAAGCATTTTACCTTTTCTCGGATGTGTTGGTGATGAGGTTTCTTCTCTTTTCTACAGAGCGAGTCAATATGAATCCTGGAGACAGATGAGAGATGACCTCACGGGAGGAAGCGCTCGTCACCCAGAAATCCCAGTGGGTGTCCTTCAATGATGACTCCAGCTTACAGGGTAATGATGAGAGTGAATAACCCCCCAGCTGAAGCCGGGGTCCCCTGGGTGTGATGGCTGGTTATAGGGTTGGAAATATGTGTTATTTTTAATATATACAGTCATGGCCAAAAGTGTTGCCACCTTTCTAAAATTGTGGGTGAACAACTTTGTTTCCAGCATGTGATGCTCGTTCACACTCACCTGTGCCCAGTAACAGGTGTGGGCAATATGGAAATCACACCTGAAACCAGATAAAAAGGGAAGAATTTGTCTAATCTCTGCATTGTGTGTCTGAGTGTGCTGCACTAAGCATTGAGAACAGGAAGAGGAGAAGAGAAGTGTCTGAGGACTTGAGAACCAAAATAGTTGAGAAACATCAACCATTTCAAGGTTACAACTCCTTCTTCCTTCTCCAGAGATCTTGAGGTACTTTTATCCCCCGTACTGTGGCTCTGTAGCTAATTTCCCTGGACGTGGACGGCAGTGAAAAATTGATGGAAGGTTGTAACGCAGGATAGTCCGGATGGTGGATAATCCGCTCCAATCAAGATCCAAATAAATTCCAGCCGTCCTGCAGCTCAGGGGCATCAAAGGCAGCACAAACTATCCGTCCACATCTGAAGGAAATGAAACACTATGGAGGAGACCCAGGAGGACCCCACTGCTGACACAGACAGTAAAAGCCAAAATGTAAAAGAGTAACCGAAATCCTGGGAAAGTGTCTTGTTGACAGATAGGACAAGATGGAGCTTTTTGGTGGAACACATCATTCTACTGTTAACCTAAAACGGATTGAGGCTACAAAAAAAAGAACACAGCACCTACAGTCACACATGGTGGAGGTCAGAGATGTTTTGGGTTGTTTTGCTGCCTCTGGCATTAGAGGTCTTGACTGTGTGCAAGAAATCATGAAATCTGAAGATCAGCAGAGGATTTTGGGTGGCAATGTAGAGCCCAGTGTCAGAAAGCTGGGGGTGCATTTTAGGTCAGGAGTCTTCCAGCAGGACAGTGACCCCAAACAGTTTGAGAAGCCCCAAAAATAGATGGAAACAAAGTACTGGAAAGTTGTGAATGAGTCCGGATCTAAACCCCATAGACACCTGTGGAGAGATCTGAAGATTGGGAGGAGAGGAGAGGAGACGCCTTCAGATATGAGAGACCTGGAGACATTAATAAAGAAGAGTCTGAGATTCCAGGTGAGAGGAGGAAGAAGCTGTGGACGGGGACAGGAGGCGACTGATGGAAGGGGTTTATTCCAAAGGGTAAAGGGGGGAAGGCAGCCAAATATTACGAGGCAGGGGACAACAACTTTGTCTTACCCATTTTAAGGGTTGTGTGAAATTTTGCCCAATTTGACTTTTTCTTTCTCCGTTTTTTTTTCTGTTGTCCCAATACACAAAGGAAATAAACCTGTGGATAACAACACGTGTAACGGCAATAATTTACTATGAGAAATACCTCATTTTCTGGAACTATTTCAAGGGTGCCAACACTTTCGGCCATGACTGTGTGTGTGTGTGTATATATTAGTCAGCATAAATGAGTACACCCCAACAGATTTGCCGTAATCTAAAGTTTACATTAAAACATTTTAATTAACAAGAATTCACCCAGAGGTCGGTCTATTCATTCATTACATCGGTGTCCAGCAGGCGGGGGACCAAACAATGGCGATACCAATGAAAACCCCTCCCTGCTCATGATGCTACAACACCTGAGAGAGAGATTCATTTGTGTATACTGGAAAGGTTGAACGCATTACTGATCAGCCACATACCAGAGCAAAACGTAACAAAGATGGAGCTTCATCATCTCTCAGAGACGTCCGGGGACCATGGAGGCCACCACCTAACAGGAGCGTCTAACGGAGAGAAGGGGAAGAAAGCCAACCCGGGGGACACAATCCGGCACATACTGTAGAGGGGCGGCATGTGTGGAGGCGTCCATGTGGGGAGAGTGGGAATGTTAGAAATTGAGACATTGATTTACATTTTAATTGTCAAAAGGGGTTTACTCATTTTTGCTGAGCTCTGTATATAGTATATGACACAGGAGAGGTGTACTCATTTCTACTGAGCAATGTGTGCATTATAGTACACAGGCGTTGTGTACTTATTTCTGCTGAGCTCTGTATATAGTATATTACACAGGAGAGGTGTACACATTTCAGCTGAGCTCTGTATGTATTATATTACACAGGAGGGGTGTACACATTTCAGCTGAGCTCTGTATGTAATATATTACACAGGAGAGGTGTACACATTTCTGCTAGCTCTGTATGTAGTATATTACACAGGAGGGGTGTACACATTTCAGCTGAGCTCTGTATGTAGTATATTACACAGGAGAGGTGTACACATTTCTGCTAGCTCTGTATGTAATATATTACACAGGAGAGGTGTACACATTTCTGCTAGCTCTGTATGTAGTATATTACACAGGAGAGGTGTACACATTTCAGCTGAGCTCTGTATGTAATATATTACACAGGAGAGGTGTACACATTTCTGCTAGCTCTGTATGTAGTATATTACACAGGAGAGGTGTACACATTTCAGCTGAGCTCTGTATGTAATATATTACACAGGAGAGGTGTTCACATTTCTGCTAGCTCTGTATGTAATATATTACACAGGAGAGGTGTACACATTTCTGCTAGCTCTGTATGTAGTATATTACACAGGAGATGTGTTCACATTTCTGCTAGCTCTGTATGTAGTATATTACACAGGAGGGGTGTACACATTTCAGCTGAGCTCTGTATGTAGTATATTACACAGGAGAGGTGTACACATTTCTACTGAGCAATGTGTGTAGTATAGTACACAGCTGTTGTGTGCTTATTTCTGCTGAGCTCTGTATATAGTATATTACACAGGAGGGGTGTACACATTTCAGCTGAGATATATATGTAATGTTACACAGGAGAGGTGTACACATTTCTGCTAGCTCTGTATGTAATATATTACACAGGAGAGGTGTACACATTTCTGCTAGCTCTGTATGTAGTATATTACACAGGAGAGGTGTACACATTTCAGCTGAGCTCTGTATGTAATATATTACACAGGAGAGGTGTACACATTTCTGCTAGCTCTGTATGTAGTATATTACACAGGAGAGGTGTTCACATTTCTGCTAGCTCTGTATGTAGTATATTACACAGGAGGGGTGTACACATTTCAGCTGAGCTCTGTATGTAGTATATTACACAGGAGAGGTGTACACATTTCTACTGAGCAATGTGTGTAGTATAGTACACAGCTGTTGTGTGCTTATTTCTGCTGAGCTCTGTATATAGTATATTACACAGGAGGGGTGTACACATTTCAGCTGAGATATATATGTAATGTTACACAGGAGAGGTGTACACATTTCTGCTAGCTCTGTATGTAATATATTACACAGGAGAGGTGTACACATTTCTGCTAGCTCTGTATGTAGTATATTACACAGGAGAGGTGTACACATTTCAGCTGAACTCTGTATGTAATATATTACACAGGAGAGGTGTACACATTTCTGCTAGCTCTGTATGTAGTATATTACACAGGAGAGGTGTACACATTTCTGCTAGCTCTGTATGTAGTATATTACACAGGAGAGGTGTACACATTTCTGCTAGCTCTGTATGTAGTATATTACACAGGAGGGGTGTACACATTTCAGCTGAGCTCTGTATGTAGTGTATTACACAGGAGAGGTGTACTCATTTCTGCTAGCTCTGTATGTAGTATATTACACAGGAGGGGTGTACACATTTCAGCTGAGCTCTGTATGTAGTGTATTACACAGGAGAGGTGTACTCATTTCTGCTGAGTTCATTATGTAGTATATTACACAGGAGGGGTGTACTTAATTCTCCTGAGCTCTGTGTGCAGTATATTACGCAGGATGGGTGTATTCATTTCTGCTGAGCTCTGTATGTAGTGTATTACACAGGAGGGGTGTACTTTTTTTTTGTGGGCAGGGCTGTTCACTCTCTGGTTACTCCAGTCATGGCGTCCTGAGCCTTCACTTTCCTCCTCGTCACAATCAGACTTCCTTCATTGTTTTTCTCACCATTTTATAGGACAAGTTACTGTGGACAAGTCAAAAAACGTCCCTCCACCGCCCCCCGAACATGAGAAAGTCACGGCAATATCAGAGCAACCAGGGACCCCCCAGAAATCATGGGCAGACCCCTTGGATGTGGAGCCAAGTTCTGTGAGGTCTGATGGCTTCTGCTGGGTCCAGTTTGATGAACGTCCCCAGACTATCACCCCTGCATGGAGTGTACCAGGTAGTGGTGCCTTTTACCGTTCTTCATGGGGGGCTACACGGGGTGACACTACAGTGCGGCCCATACAGGGGGGAAGCCCCTGGCACTGGCTTGGAGGAGAGTATTGTGACCACTGGCGGCAGTGCGGGGATGTCACGGGGTGATGACCCCATTACAGATTGCCACCCAGCTTTCCCAGGAACAGACACCGCTTTCTATTCTCCTTTTATTAGCATCATCTCCATGGAGGCCCCCGTTACACTCGCACAGCAGCACAGAGGTCTTCTGTGAGGACAGCAGCACCAGCATCGGACCCCCATGTACCGGCCACTTGGACGACGCCACCAGTGACATCGCCTCCGGGACGGGCTCTCCAGGTAACGCCACCAATTATACTCTTACATGCTATACCACAAGATCATGTCCACACTGTATTCAGGGGGGAGAGATGTGCAGCTCACACAATGTTATCTACACTGATACACTGCAGCAGCCCCTCAGCTGTGAGAGCTATTAGATACGTGCAGCCGTGGATGGGGATACTAGGGGCCTGTTCACACCAGTTTGTGCTGCGGTTTTCAGAAAGTACAGAAAAGCAACGACCTGTCTGGGACCTGGGAGCAGAGGTCAGGTTTATCGAGAGGCTGCAGAGGGGGGCATCCGCCTGTGAACACAGCTCCAGCTGCAACCATTCTGCTGTTCCCTGTTATCAGCCATTTAGGCTCCTTTTTTCAGCTCTGTGGTGTCAGGATAGTGCGGCGTTATAAGTCTCCAATGGGTTTACAACTTGTGCACGACTTCCCAAAGATCAGGGGCCGCTGCAGGGCGGAAGGGGGCTCCGGAGAGACCCCCAAACACAATGTGTGATGTCAGGGACTTTGGGAACTCCGGCTAATGGCCTGGATCCAGCGCGGCCGAGTATTGTGGGCTCCGGGACACCGCGCACTCCGGCTTTGTGTTTGGTTACTGAAGGGAAAGCAGACAAAATCCCAGAGATTATTTGTTAAAAAGCGGTGAAGTGTGAGATCAGCACGATCTGAACATGTACCCTCCACTGCGCCATGTGTGTGTGTCAGGGGGAGCAGGGGCACGTGGTGTGTGTGTCAGGGGGAGCAGGGGCACGTGGTGTGTGTGTCAGGGGGAGCAGGGGCACGTGGTGTGTGTGTCAGGGGGAGCAGGGGCACGTGGTGTGTGTGTCAGGGGGAGCAGGGGCACGTGGTGTGTGTGTCAGGGGGAGCAGGGGCACGTGGTGTGTGTGTCAGGGGGAGCAGGGGCACGTGGTGTGTGTGTCAGGGGGAGCAGGGGCACGTGGTGTGTGTGTCAGGGGGAGCAGGGGCACGTGGTGTGTGTGTCAGGGGGAGCAGGGGCACGTGGTGTGTGTGTCAGGGGGAGCAGGGGCACGTGGTGTGTGTGTCCAGGGGGAGCAGGGGCACGTGGTGTGTGTGTCCAGGGGGAGCAGGGGCACGTGGTGTGTGTGTCAGGGGGAGCAGGGGCACGTGGTGTGTGTGTCAGGGGGAGCAGGGGCACGTGGTGTGTGTGTCAGGGGAGTAGGGGCACATGGTGTGTGTGTATGTGTGTCAGGGGGAGTAGGAGCATGTGGTCTGTGTGTGTGTCAGGGGGAGTAGGAACATGTGGTGTGTGTCAGGGGGAGTAGGAGCACGTGGTGTGTGTGTCAGGGAAGTAGGAGCACGTGGTGTGTGTGTCAGGGGAGCAGGGGCACGTGGTGTGTGTGTCAGGGGGAGCAGGGGCACGTGGTGTGTGTGTGTCAGGGGAGTAGGGGCACATGGTGTGTGTGTATGTGTGTCAGGGGGAGTAGGAGCATGTGGTCTGTGTGTGTCAGGGGGAGTAGGAGCATGTGGTGTGTGTGTCAGGGGGAGTAGGAGCATGTGGTGTGTGTGTGTCAGGGGAGCAGGGGCACGTGGTGTGTGTGTCCAGGGGGAGCAGGGGCACGTGGTGTGTGTGTCAGGGGGAGCAGGGGCACGTGGTGTGTGTGTCAGGGGAGTAGGGGCACATGGTGTGTGTGTATGTGTGTCAGGGGGAGTAGGAGCATGTGGTCTGTGTGTGTGTCAGGGGGAGTAGGAACATGTGGTGTGTGTCAGGGGGAGTAGGAGCACGTGGTGTGTGTGTCAGGGAAGTAGGAGCACGTGGTGTGTGTGTCAGGGGAGCAGGGGCACGTGGTGTGTGTGTGTCAGGGGAGTAGGGGCACATGGTGTGTGTGTATGTGTGTCAGGGGGAGTAGGAGCATGTGGTCTGTGTGTGTCAGGGGGAGTAGGAGCATGTGGTGTGTGTGTGTCAGGGAAGTAGGAGCACGTGGTGTGTGTGTCAGGGGAGCAGGGGCACGTGGTGTGTGTGTCAGGGGAGCAGGGGCACGTGGTGTGTGTGTGTCAGGGGAGTAGGGGCACATGGTGTGTGTGTATGTGTGTCAGGGGGAGTAGGAGCATGTGGTCTGTGTGTGTCAGGGGGAGCAGGAGCACGTGGTGTGTGTGTCAGGGGAGCAGGGGCACGTGGTGTGTGTGTGTCAGGGGAGTAGGGGCACATGGTGTGTGTGTATGTGTGTCAGGGGGAGTAGGAGCATGTGGTCTGTGTGTGTCAGGGGGAGTAGGAGCACGTGGTGTGTGTGTGTCAGGGAAGTAGGAGCACGTGGTGTGTGTGTCAGGGGAGCAGGGGCACGTGGTGTGTGTGTCAGGGGGAGCAGGGGCACGTGGTGTGTGTGTGTCAGGGGAGTAGGGGCACATGGTGTGTGTGTATGTGTGTCAGGGGGAGTAGGAGCATGTGGTCTGTGTGTGTCAGGGGGAGTAGGAGCATGTGGTGTGTGTGTCAGGGGGAGTAGGAGCATGTGGTGTGTGTGTGTCAGGGGAGCAGGGGCACGTGGTGTGTGTGTCCAGGGGGAGCAGGGGCACGTGGTGTGTGTGTCAGGGGGAGCAGGGGCACGTGGTGTGTGTGTCAGGGGAGTAGGGGCACATGGTGTGTGTGTATGTGTGTCAGGGGGAGTAGGAGCATGTGGTCTGTGTGTGTGTCAGGGGGAGTAGGAACATGTGGTGTGTGTCAGGGGGAGTAGGAGCACGTGGTGTGTGTGTCAGGGAAGTAGGAGCACGTGGTGTGTGTGTCAGGGGGAGCAGGGGCACGTGGTGTGTGTGTGTCAGGGGAGTAGGGGCACATGGTGTGTGTGTATGTGTGTCAGGGGGAGTAGGAGCATGTGGTCTGTGTGTGTCAGGGGGAGTAGGAGCATGTGGTGTGTGTGTGTCAGGGAAGTAGGAGCACGTGGTGTGTGTGTCAGGGGAGCAGGGGCACGTGGTGTGTGTGTCAGGGGAGCAGGGGCACGTGGTGTGTGTGTCAGGGGAAGCAGGGGCACGTGGTGTGTGTGTCAGGGGAAGCAGGGGCACGTGGTGTGTGTGTCAGGGGAAGCAGGGGCACGTGGTGTGTGTGTCAGGGGAAGCAGGGGCACGTGGTGTGTGTGTCGGGAAGCAGGGGCACGTGGTGTGTGTGTGTCTCAGTGGGAGCAGTGGCACATGGTTTGTGTGTGTCAGGGGAGTAGGGGCACGTGGTGTGTGTGTGTGTGTGTCTGTGTCAGGGGGAGCAGGGGCATGTGTGTGTCGAGGAGCAGGGGCACGTGGTGTGTGTCGGGGAGCCGGGTCACGTCTTTGTGTGTGTGTGTGTGTGTGTGTGTGTCGGAGCAGTCGTGCACATGTTGTGACTACAGATGTGTGTACTTGTGTGGAGCATCTGGCAGGGGGAATGTAGGGAGCAGGTGTGTGAGTACAGTGGTGGCGGGGGGGAGCTGTGAGTACAGTGGTGGAGGGGGAGCTGTGAGTGCAGTGGTGGCAGGGGGGAGCTGTGAGTGCAGTGGTGGCGGGGGGGAGCTGTGAGTACAGTGGTGGAGGGGGAGCTGTGAGTACAGTGGTGGAGGGGGAGCTGTGAGTACAGTGGTGGAGGGGGAGCTGTGAGTACAGTGGTGGAGGGGGAGCTGTGAGTACAGTGGTGGCAGGGGAGCTGTGAGTACAGTGGTGGCAGGGGAGCTGTGAGTACAGTGGTGGCAGGGGAGCTGTGAGTACAGTGGTGGCGGGGGAGCTGTGAGTACAGTGGTGGCGGGGGGGAGCTGTGAGTACAGTGGTGGCGGGGGGAGCTGTGAGTACAGTGGTGGCGGGGGGAGCTGTGAGTACAGTGGTGGCGGGGGAGCTGTGAGTACAGTGGTGGCGGGGGGGAGCTGTGAGTACAGTGGTGGCGGGGGGAAGCTGTGAGTACAGTGGTGGCGGGGGGAAGCTGTGAGTACAGTGGTGGCGGGGGAGCTGTGAGTACAGTGGTGGAGGGGGAGCTGTGAGTACAGTGGTGGCGGGGGGAAGCTGTGAGTACAGTGGTGGCGGGGGGGAGCTGTGAGTACAGTGGTGGCGGGGGGGAGCTGTGAGTACAGTGGTGGCGGGGGGGGAGCTGTGAGTACAGTGGTGGCGGGGGGGAGCTGTGAGTACAGTGGTGGCAGGGGGGAGCTGTGAGTACAGTGGTGGAGGGGGAGCTGTGAGTAGGTGGCGGGGGGAGCTGTGAGTACAGTGGTGGCGGGGGGGGAGCTGTGAGTACAGTGGTGGCGGGGGGAAGCTGTGAGTACAGTGGTGGCGGGGGGGAGCTGTGAGTACAGTGGTGGCGGGGGGGAGCTGTGAGTACAGTGGTGGCGGGGGGGAGCTGTGAGTACAGTGGTGGCGGGGGGGAGCTGTGAGTACAGTGGTGGAGGGGGAGCTGTGAGTACAGTGGTGGCGGGGGGGAGCTGTGAGTACAGTGGTGGCGGGGGGGGAGCTGTGAGTACAGTGGTGGAGGGGGGAGCTGTGAGTAGGTGGCGGGGGGAGCTGTGAGTACAGTGGTGGCGGGGGGGGGGGGGGGAGCTGTGAGTACAGTGGTGGAGGGGGAGCTGTGAGTAGGTGGCGGGGATGCGTCTCCCCTGCAGAGTGAATCATTACAGACAAGTGACTGGGGTGGGGCTGGAAGGTGGGGGGATGAGGGGTCGGTTTATTCTGGGGGAGGGGGCTCCATTATTAGTGTACAGACCTGTGTAGTTTCACTCGTACCACCAGACAAGCCGACCCAACACCATTAGGCTGCTCCCAGGTAATCGCATTGAAAGGGCGTGCAATATATCCACATCACACGACCCTGCAGATACAGTGTATGGGCACATAACCCTGCAGATACAGTGTATGGGCACATAACCCTGCAGATACAGTGTATGGGCACATAACCCTGCGGATACAGTGTATGGGCACATAACCCTGCGGATACAGTGTATGGGCACATAACCCTGCGGATACAGTGTATGGGCACATAACCCTGCGGATACAGTGTATGGGCACATAACCCTGCGGATACAGTGTATGGGCACATAACCCTGCGGATACAGTGTATGGGCACATAACCCTGCGGATACAGTGTATGGGCACATAACCCTGCGGATACAGTGTATGGGCACATAACCCTGCGGATACAGTGTATGGGCACATAACCCTGCGGATACAGTGTATGGGCACATAACCCTGCGGATACAGTGTATGGGCACATAACCCTGCGGATACAGTGTATGGGCACACAACCCTGCGGATACAGTGTATGGGCACACGTAGCTATGTGACATCACAGCTGAAATTGAGGGTGTAAGGTCCCCTGCACACAGTACACAGCTGTGGGCTGAGCGCTGGCTCTGCTGCTCGTTCGGTCGGCGGTTCTCTGTCCAGCTCCTGTGTGCTCTGAGCCGCTGCCAGAATCCTCCGGGGGTCACTATTATAACGGCTGTCCGAAATCAGATAAGTGGGATCCTTACCTCTAACATCATCTCTTGGGAGAGACTTGAAGGCCCCCCCCGCACACACACACAAGAAGGGACCCCCCCATGAACATGTCCTGGGTACACACTATGCATTATCACTCCTGTATTATTCTACAAAGCTGCAAACCAGGAGTAACTCAGGATCAGCAATGTATGTACACAGTGACTGCAGCAGCAGAATAGTGAGTGCAGCTCTGGAGGATAATACAGGAGGTAACTCAGGATCAGTAATGTATGTACACAGTGACTGCACCAGCAGAATAGTGAGTGCAGCTCTGGAGTAAAATGCAGGAGGTAACTCAGGATCAGTAATGTAATGTATGTACACAGTGACTGCACCAGCAAAATAGTGAGTGCAGCTCTGGAGTATAATACAAGAGGTAACTCAGGATCAGTAATGTATGTACACAGTGACTGCACCAGCAGAATAGTGAGTGCAGCTCTGGAGTATAATACAAGAGGTAACTCAGGATCAGTAATGTATGTACACAGTGACTGCACCAGCAGAATAGTGAGTGCAGCTCTGGAGTATAATACAGGAGGTAACTCAGGATCAGTAATGTATGTACACAGTGACTGCAGCAGCAGAATAGTGAGTGCAGCTCTGGAGTATAATACAAGAGGTAACTCAGGATCAGTAATGTATGTACACAGTGACTGCAGCAGCAGAATAGTGAGTGCAGCTCTGGAGTAAAGTACGTGGTGTAACTTTATTCTGGTTATGTACTGTACATTAGATGTGCCCCTGTTGAGAGGTAGAGGTAGTCACGCCTCCTCCGGTGGGTTTGTGGTTTCTGTATGTGTGACTGGGGCGCGTATTTCTGCTCCTCACGTGGAGAACAATGGTCGCTCTGCAGGCCTGGACTCGCGCGTTCCGTCTGCAGACAGTGGGGCCTGATGTCAGAGCCGGCAGCAGACAGGACAGGCCGGGACATGATGGTGTGCAGCAGCTGGAGCGATGGAGGTGCAGTAAGGAGCCATATCTGGAGTGGCTCCTGTGGACACCGTGTCCTGGCGCCCCACTATTCCACAGAATTATAGCTGTGGTGCGGCTGATCATCTGGAGGTCTCTATCGCTCTCATCAGGGGTGGACGGCTCCTCAGTCGTCCTCTTGTGTGAGCTCTTGTTTTCATGCTTTGTTTGGAGAAAGACCTCTAGTTGCCCCGATCACAGCGCCCTGAGGGGTCATCATGGGCTCCCCACAGTCTATCACAGAACCCGCAGCAGGCCTGATATTCTAGCCATGAACCAGGGTGCTCAGGATGAGCAGAACCTCCGAGATAAGAGTAAGAGCGGCAATACAGGAGTTGGTGGGAGACCGTATAGTGATGAGCTGAAGTCACAAGGGTGTCTGGATACTGAAGAAAGGCGAGATAATCACTTCTGCGTTCGGCTTCTAGAGCTGCACTGATTCTGGACGCTGTTGCTCCGCTGCTTTACCTGAGGAGCTGCTTTACCTGAGGAGCTGCTTTACCTGAGGAGCTGCTTTACCTGAGGAGCTGCTTTACCTGAGGAGCTGCTTTACCTGAGGAGCTGCTTTACCTGAGGAGCTGCTTTACCTGAGGAGCTGCTTTACCTGAGGAGCTGCTTTACCTCAGGAGCTGCTTTACCTCGGGAGCTGCTTTACCTGGGGAGCTGCTTTACCTGGGGAGCTGCTTTACCTGAGGAGCTGCTTTACCTGAGGAGCTGCTTTACCTGAGGAGCTGCTTTACCTGAGGAGCTGCTTTACCTGAGGAGCTGCTTTACCTGAGGAGCTGCTTTACCTGAGGAGCTGCTTTACCTGAGGAGCTGCTTTACCTGAGGAGCTGCTTTACCTCAGGAGCTGCTTTACCTCAGGAGCTGCTTTACCTCAGGAGCTGCTTTACCTGAGGAGCTGCTTTACCTCAGGAGCTGCTTTACCTGAGGAGCTGCTTTACCTGAGGAGCTGCTTTACCTGAGGAGCTGCTTTACCTGAGGAGCTGCTTTACCTCAGGAGCTGCTTTACCTCAGGAGCTGCTTTACCTCAGGAGCTGCTTTACCTGAGGAGCTGCTTTACCTCAGGAGCTGCTTTACCTCAGGAGCTGCTTTACCTCAGGAGCTGCTTTACCTCAGGGGCTGTGGTGTGGCCTCAGGAGCAGCCGACCTCAGGAGCTGCTCCCGACCCACCTCTGCCTGCCATGCACAGCTGAGCTGTGGGGTTATGTGGGCCTGGTGTGACGCCACCTCCCGCTACACCTCAATGGCTCGGCCCTTTTCCTGCCTCCGGTGTGTTTGCCTGAGGCGGATCCTCAGGTGAATTTTCCCTGATTTTCCTGTTTGTGTTGGAGGTGCGGTGTGACAGTGTCAGTGCGTTCATTTCTTCCCTCATGATCACTACAGTTGTCAGATTATTGTATGGCTAAAAGTAAGTGCACTGGGTCCAGGAGCTGACACTCTACAGAGCAAGGACGTCTGGGCAGAGCCTCCTCCTGTTCTCCACTCCTTCCTCATTGTCTCCAGTCTGTGCCCTCCCCGCACTCACATGAAAGGGAACGAATCCTCCCCTGAATGACGGCTCCATACTGAAGCCTGCACAGCGCAGCTCACCCCACACAGCTCTGCACAGCGCAGCTCACCCCACACAGCTCTGCACAGCGCAGCTCACCCCACACAGCTCTGCACAGCGCAGCTCACCCCACACAGCTCTGCACAGCGCAGCTCACCCCACACAGCTCTGCACAGCGCAGCTCACCCCACACAGCTCTGCACAGCGCAGCTCACCCCACACAGCTCTGCACAGCGCAGCTCACCCCACACAGCTCTGCACAGCGCAGCTCACCCCACACAGCTCTGCACAGCGCAGCTCACCCCACACAGCTCTGCACAGCGCAGCTCACCCCACACAGCTCTGCGCCACGGATCTGGCTCTGCACAGCTCTGGGTAACTGCACTGAAGTTGGGGCAAGTTTGGCAGGAGGAGGTGTGGCGGTTATGTGGTCGTGGGCACGTCTTTTGGAGAAGTTTGGAGCTCAGGTAAGTGCGGCTGTGCCCAGATCCCAGCATTACCATTGACAGTTCGCAGCCCAAACTGGGAATAATTTTTGGTAATTATGCGGTTGACTCTCGCTCGTCCGTTTTTTGGGATTCGCTTTTGGCAGATTCTTCCGTCTGTGCACTGCTGGCGGGTCAAGTCCTGCGGTGATCCCTTGGGTTTGTGCTCTGCGTTGGCGGTATTAGATCGCCAGCTCCTGGGCTCTGCGTTTATTTCTGTAGTGTTTGCAGCATATGTTGTGTATGGAGAGAGATGAGCCGCCACCTGCTCATCATCCCACGCTGACTGTGCAGCAGGCAGGAAGAGAAACGGCAGATTGTAAGCTCTTCAGACAAGTCATGAAAAGTGATCACATGATCTGCGTCCTGTGAAGCAGCGGACAAGTGGTGTAGTCATAGCCGTTATTTGTACAACACTGAACGATGACTGAAATCCCTAAAATCATCACAATATCGTAAGGGCTGCGGGGGTAAATAATGTGGCTGCGGGGGTAAATAATGTGGCTGCGGGGGTAAATAATGTGGCTGCGGGGGTAAATAATGTGGCTGCGGGGGTATATGTGTCTGTATTCAGGTATATGCATCTACAAGAGGAGTATCTGCAGGGGGATGTATGCGGCTTTGCGGAGGTATATACAACTACAGGGGGTTATGTGCGTCTGTGGTTGGGTATATGGTTCTGCGGGGGTATATGTATCTGTGGGAGGTATATGCAACTTCAGGGTGTATAGGCTTCTTATGGTGAGGTATGTGCATCTGCAGGAGGTTATATGCGTGTGTGTGGGGTATGTGTGTCTGTGGGGGGGGTATATTTGTCTGTGGGGGGGGTATATTTGTCTGTGGGGGGGGTATATTTGTCTGTGGGGGGGGTATATTTGTCTGTGGGGGGGTATATTTGTCTGTGGGGGGGTATATGTTTCTGGGAGAGATATATTTGTCTGTAGTTGGATATATTCGTTTGGGGGGGATATATCCATCTGTTGGGGGTATATGTGTCTGTGACGGGGTATATATGACTATGGGGGGATATATGCGTCTGTTGTGACTGTGTGGGGCACGTCTCGCCTCCCTGGACGATGCCGGGGCTGTACTCGCATGCCGGGAGGATTTGGCTTGGGCTGAATCGCCCATTGTGAGGGCCCCGGAGGCAGCGGATGGACTGACTCATGGAGCTGCTGGGCTCCGGGGCCGCCGCACGTTCAGCACTGTCACATTACCGTCTCTGCGCCAAGTTGCCTCTCACCAGAAAAACCTGTTCTGTCACTTGTGAAAAGAATTTAAAGTGGAATCACAGTGAAAAATGATTGAGCCGAGTACAGACCCGCAGCAAGACCGCAAATATGTGCAAGGAAACTGCTCACAGTGCAATCCCCCAATCCTATGGTCAGAATCACAGCGGGCAATACAGGGGAGGACACAGCAGGGTGCACACAATGCGGGTTTTTTATTGCCTTTTTTTAGTGGCATCACTGATGGAGACCCAGATTTATTGCATTCTACAATCCAAAAACACACTAACTACAAAGCTGCTTGCCCCGACCCATATCCTGTTTAGAGTGCAGTTAACACCCTCCCCAATGTAAAATAGCTGATTACAGAGAACAATAGACTGTATTTGCCTCTACTACAGTCTCGCCACAGGCTGTATAAGTCAAGTGCGGAGTTATGTCATTTACTGAAGTATTATGGTGGCCCTAGGTGTTTATAGTGTATTACAATGTGGAGGTCCACCTGATGAGAAGAGTCCTGGAGGACACACACGCTCAGTCACATCCACCTGATGATCAGAACCCTGGAGGACACACACGCTCAGTCAAATCCACCTAATGAGCCAAGTGCAGGAGGACACACACGCTCAGTCACATCCACCTAATGAGCCGAATGCTGGAGGACACACACGCTCAGTCACATCCACCTAATGAACCGAGTGCTGGAGGACACACACGCTCAGTCACATCCACCTAATAAGCCGAATGCTAGAGGACACACACGCTCAGTCACAACATACATGCTCAGTCAGCTCCACCTGATGAGCTAAGTGCTGTAGGACACACATGCTCAGTCACATCACACATCCTCAGTCTACGCCATCTAATGAGCCAAGAGCTGGAGAACACACATGGTCAGTCACATCACACATTCTCAATCAGATCCACCTGATGTGCAGAGTCCTTGAGGACACACATGCTCACTGACATCATACATGCTCAGTGACAACAACCTAATGAGCCGAGTGGTCGAGGACACACGTGCTTCGGGACATACACCTTATGAGCAGAGTCCTGGAGGACACACATGCTCAGGCACATCACACATGCTCAGTCACATCCACCTACTGAGCGGAGTGCTGGAGGACACCTGCTAAGTCACATCCACCTGATAAGCAGAGTTCTGCAGGACACACATGCTCATAAATAATGAGTTGTGTCCCAAGTCCCACTCATGCTACTCATGCACATTTGTGTTACTTGGTTCAGCTCCCCATAGGCTGAAGAGTTGTAACAGTGTCGTAATATGTAAGGCATCAAAACTCCTTCTTTAGTCAAGAAAAAACTTTTAGTCCCAGCATACATATAGGAAAAACAATAGTGACGTTTCGGCCAACGCCGTTCCTTTTCTCAAGCCTTGTACAAATTTTTACGGCTTGAGAAAGGCCCTCTGTTGGCTGAAATGTCGCCATTTGTATTCCTTTAATGTATGCTGTGACCAATAAAGTTTTTTCTTGACTAAAGAAGGTGTTTTCGTGCCTTGGATATTGTGACACGAACATACATTCTCAGTCACGTCCACCTAATGAGCCGAGTTCTGGAGGACACACATTCTCAGTTACGTCCACCTAATGAGCCGAGTTCTGGAGGACACACATGCTCAGTCACGTCCACCTAATGAGCTGAGTTCTGGAGGACACACATGCTCAGTCACGTCCGCCTAATGAGCCGAGTTCTGGAGGACACACATGCTCAGTCACGTCCACCTAATGAGCTGAGTTCTGGAGGACACACATGCTCAGTCACGTCCACCTAATGAGCTGAGTTCTGGAGGACACACATGCTCAGTCACGTCCACCTAATGAGCTGAGTACTATAAAAGTATTTTCAATATTTCAGAAATGTGGTATAAAAATTGAGTAATTTTATCACCCCTTTCGAGATCTTGGACAGCTTTGCAGCTGTGTGTTAAAGCATGTATCATGCAAATAAGGGCAAAACCTTTTCTTTGGTTTTCATTCATAGTTGTAACAGTTTTTCTCCTGCAGCTTACATGTGTACCCTATAGTGCATTGCAGGCTGCTCAGTGCTGTGATATTTTCCTTACACAAATGTAATCTCAATTATTTTAATATCAAATAATTCCACAAGTTGCAGACACGTTGTTTGTTTGTTTTTTCTGCAATTCTTGAAAATAAAAGCAAGGCATCACTGACCTTATCGTAGCTTGTGTAGGCACTGACACTGAATGACATCGAGCTGCTTGCAATGTGCTGCTTGTCCTGCAAGCTCCTGGTACAAAGCAGGTAAAAGTCTTTTTTTAAATCCAATTACAATATGTTTTTGTCCCATGATACATGAAGTTTCTACATCCCAGGAAGTCAGTAGCCGTTATATATCTCTGGTGTGCAGTGATATCTGCCTTCCAGGATCCAGTGTGTCCTAATGTAGAAGAGTCTGTCACCAGCCCTGACCATAGAGATGACGGATATCGGGGCAGGATGTAGCGCCCATATTTCTGGTGCATGGGCAGTGCACAGAGAGGAACACCCACTGCGCTCGAGGTAGGAAGGAGCAGCGCACAGAGGGCGACACCCACTGCGCTTGAGGTAGGAAGGAGCAGCGCCCAGAGGGGGACACCCACTGCGCTCGAGGTAGGAAGGAGCAGCGCACAGAGGAGGTGCACCCACTGCGCTTGAGGTAGGAAGGAGCAGCGCACAGAGGGGGACACCCACTGCGCTCGAGGTAGGAAGGAGCAGCGCACAGAGGGGGACACCCACTGCGCTCGAGGTAGGAAGGAACAGCGCACAGAGGGGGACACCCACTGCGCTCGAGGTAGGAAGGAGCAGCGCACAGAGGGGGACACCCACTGCGCTCAAGGTAGGAAGGAGCAGCGCACAGAGGGGGACACCCACTGCGCTCGAGGTAGGGAGGAGCAGCGCACAGAGGGGGACGCCCACTGCGCTCGAGGTAGGAAGGAGCGCAGTGCACAGAGGGGGACACCCACTGCGCTCGAGGTAGGAAGGAGCAGCGTACAGAGGGGGACACCCACTGCGCTCGAGGTAGGAAGGAGCAGCACACAGAGAGGGAACACCCACTGCGCTCGAGGTAGGAAGGAGCAGCGCACAGAGGGGGACACCCACTGCACTCGAGGTAGGAAGGAGCAGCGCACAGAGAGGGAACACCCACTGCACTCGAGGTAGGAAGGAGCAGCGCACAGAGAGGGAACACCCACTGCACTCGAGGTAGGAAGGAGCAGCGCACAGAGAGGGAACACCCACTGCGCTTGAGGTAGGAAGGAGCAGCGCACAGAGAGGGAACACCCACTGCGCTCGAGGTAGGAAGGAGCAGCGCACAGAGAGGGAACACCCACTGCGCTCGAGGTAGCAAGGAGCAGCGCATAAAGGGGGGGGCATTCCACTGCGCTCTGAACCTGCAGCTCCACGAGCATGATGTCCGAGACCAACCGAGGAAGCGAAATGTCACCCAGACTGCACCCATTCATATATATTGCGGAGTTCCTCCAGGCCATAGCTGCTTGCATCACTACATCTGCCTGTCTGTGGGTGGGCAGGGATAGTCGCCCTCCTGCAGGTGGCTCCGGGAGGCTGCCCCTGGTCATACTGGCATTTTCCCCTTGTGCCATGAGTCACTGGGCTTGTCCTGTTGTTCTTGGGCTTTGTAGCTGAGTATTTTTGGCTCGCCGGTTGCTGGTGACATCACAGGTTGGGTGGTGATGTCATCAGATGGGTGAGGACGTTTGCAGCTGTAGTTGCCTCACAGGGAACATTAACATCCTTTAGTGGGATCTTCTCAGCCAAAGGGAGGGGACGCTGTTAACCCTGCGCTGTCAGGAAATTAAATGATTGTATCTCCGGACTCTGATCATATTAAATCAGTTACAATGAGAGACGGATCAGGATGAGGCGCGAGGCAGCGGTGACATTCAGCAGGTGAGCGCCCCTCCACCGAAGCGGATATTAGATTTCATGTGCGTGCAGGAGATGGGTGGCGAACTACACAGCCTCATTCATACAGGGGACCAGCTGATTTTTGGGGGGCTAGTTATGCTGGCTATTGATATTAATTGGAGAAACTGAAAAACACAAACAGATAAGTGGCTCCTATGTTCAGTTTTCATGCACACGTTTTGTGTGCACTTTATGTGCAATTCTTGCATGTATTCACAACCCACCTCCCCCCACCAAACGTTCTTGTGTGCGCTTCATGCGCACTTCTTGCTCGCACTCTCCCCATGCACGTTTCTCCTGAGTGCTCTCCCTGTGTGTTTCTCGTATGCTCTCCCCTCCCACGTGTTCTACCTGTGTGCACTCTTCCCCCACATTCTTGTGTGCACTTCTTGCTCGCACTCTCCCCCATGCACGTTTCTCCTGAGTGCTCTCCCTGTGTGTTTCTCGTATGCTCTCCCCTCTCACGTATTCTACTTGTGTGCACTCTCCCCCCACATTCTTGTGTGCACTTCTTGCTTGCACTCTCCCCATGCACGTTTCTCCTGAGTGCTCTCCCTGTGCGTTTCTCGTATGCTCTCCCCTCTCACGTATTCTACTTGTGTGCACTCTCCCCCCACATTCTTGTGTGTACTTCTTGCTTGCACTCTCCCCCATGCACGTTTCTCCTGAGTGCTCTCCCTGTGCGTTTCTCGTATGCTCTCCCCTCTCACGTATTCTACTTGTGTGCACTCTCCCCCCACATTCTTGTGTGCACTTCTTGCTTGCACTCTCCCCATGCACGTTTCTCCTGAGTGCTCTCCCTGTGCGTTTCTCGTATGCTCTCCCCTCTCACGTATTCTACCTGTGTGCACTCTTCCCCCACATTCTTGTGTGCACTTCTTGCTTGCACTCTCCCCCATGCACGTTTCTCCTGAGTGCTATCCCTGTGCGTTTCTCGTATGCTCCCCCCCCTCACACGTTCTTCATTTCTTGTGTGCTATTATGCACATTTCTTGCGTGCACCACCACCACGCGTATGTCTCATGCGCACTCTCCCCCATCACGTGAGCTTTCCCTTCTTGGGCTTTTGCTGACACTTTTCTGTTTCCTATTTGCCCTGTGCTCATAGTCTGTGTGCAGCGGGCACAGATGGCAGCGACCCTCCTGGTCAGTCTCGGGGCCTGGCAGCAGGGTGGCCCCTGCGCTCACCCGCCCGCTCCCTGCCTCCCTTTCTGGGTGTGTGGCACAATTTCCCAGGCTCCTCCATAGAACAGAACAGATTCCCGCTCGGCTGCCATAGTAACAGGTGGCAGATTCCTTCTCGCTGATTCTTTGTATCTGTTGTATCAGAGATCCTATGGTGGGGGCTGGGGATCAGAATCACAATGAATGGGGGAGAGGGCCCCTGCATCCAACCCTTGTCCCTGGGCATGGGGACAGACCACCACCCTCACCCTCCTTTCCCTTTGCACTCAGTTTTATTAACCCTTGCTTCTCAGTGGTCTCTATTAGCCGGTAAAATGTTCACTCCATGCAGGATCAGCATGAGATATAAAAAGTGTAACTACAACTACTGAGGGTATAACTACTGCGAGGCGACACCAGGGGTATAACTATTGGGAAGCGGACACCGGGGGTAAAACTACTGGGAAGCGGACACCGGGGGTAAAACTACTGGGAAGCGGACACCGGGGGTAAAACTACTTGGAAGCGGACACCGGGGGTAAAACTACTTGGAAGCGGACACCGGGGGTAAAACTACTGGGAAGCGGACACCGGGGGTAAAACTACTGGGAAGCGGACACCGGGGGTAAAACTACTGGGAAGCGGACACCGGGGGTAAAACTACTGGGAAGCGGACACCGGGGGTAAAACTACTGGGAAGCGGACACCGGGGGTAAAACTACTGGGAAGCGGACACCGGGGGTAAAACTACTGGGAAGCGGACACCGGGGGTAAAACTACTGGGAAGCGGACACCGGGGGTAAAACTACTGGGAAGCGACACCGACACCGGGGGTAAAACTACTGGGAAGCGGACACCGGGGGTAAAACTGCTGCGAGGCAACACCGGGGGTAAAACTACTGCGAGGCGGACACCGGGGGTAAAACTACTGGGAAGCGGACACCGGGGGTAAAACTACTGGGAAGCGGACACCGGGGGTAAAACTACTGGGAAGCGGACACCGGGGGTAAAACTACTGGGAAGCGGACACCGGGGGTAAAACTACTGGGAAGCGGACACCGGGGGTAAAACTACTGGGAAGCGGACACCGGGGGTAAAACTACTGGGAAGCGGACACCGGGGGTAAAACTACTGGGAAGCGGACACCGGGGGTAAAACTACTGGGAAGCGGACACCGGGGGTAAAACTACTGGGAAGCGGACACCGGGGGTAAAACTACTGGGAAGCGGACACCGGGGGTAAAACTACTGGGAAGCGGACACCGGGGGTAAAACTACTGGGAAGCGGAGACCGGGGGTAAAACTACTGGGAAGCGGAGACCGGGGGTAAAACTACTGGGAAGCGGACACGGGGGGTAAAACTAGGGTAAAACTACTGGGAAGCGGACACGGGGGGTAAAACTACTGGGAAGCGGACACGGGGGGTAAAACTACTGGGAAGCGGACACCGGGGGTAAAACTACTGGGAAGCGGACACCGGGGGTAAAACTACTGGGAGGCGGACACCGGGGGTACATCTACTGGGAGGCGGACACTGGGGGGTACATCTACTGGAAGGCGGACACTGGGGGGTACATCTACTGGGAGGCGGACACTGGGGGGTATCGCTACAAGGCCTGTCTCAGGTGCAGCAGCCTGACCCGCGAGCAGGGTGTAGACACTGTAGATGTGAGGATGTGGGTGAGCGGCCATCGGTGGGCAGACACTGCGCCATTGTGCCATCTGCGGGGCTGCTGGGCACTTGCAGTTTGTGACCTTTCTGCGGCTGCATACGATTTCCATGAATTAACCCCCTCCTTTCTGCATTGGGTGTTTATTTTCGGCTCCATTACCTTCCTGATAGACTTTGTGTCACAGGTCTCACTATTTGCAATAGGCCTGGGAATCCAGAAGCTGTCCGAACTCCTGATGTTAGGCTGGAAACACATATGTGCGTGTAAAATCGCTCCGAGCCTCATGCCAGAAAGTAGCATGAGCTCTGTTCACTTTATGATCAGTGTGCAATGCGTGTTTGATGCGTATGGGATCCGTTTTTACTATGTCATCTGTCATTCAGCTCTTCTACATGGCCGCTGACAGCAGACACAGACAGAGCCATGTAGCAGAGCTGAATGGCCGCTGACAGCAGACACAGACAGCCATGTAGCAGAGCTGAATGGCCGCTGACAGCAGACACAGACAGAGCCATGTAGCAGAGCTGAATGGCCGCTGACAGCAGCCACAGACAGAGCCATGTAGCAGAGCTGAATGGCAGATGACAGCAGACACAGACAGAGCCATGTAGCAGAGCGGAATGGCAGATGACAGCAGACACAGACAGAGCCATGTAGCAGAGCTGAATGGCCGCTGACAGCAGACACAGACAGAGCCATGTAGCAGAGCTGAATGGCCGCTGACAGCAGACACAGACAGAGCCATGTAGCAGAGCTGAATGGCCGCTGACAGCAGACACAGACAGAGCCATGTAGCAGAGCTGAATGGCCGCTGACAGCAGACACAGACAGAGCCATGTAGCAGAGCTGAATGGCCGCTGACAGCAGCCACAGACAGAGCCATGTAGCAGAGCTGAATGGCCGCTGACAGCAGACACAGACAGAGCCGCACGATCAGAATGAAGTCGGATGAACTTCACCCGACTTCATTGTCATCCCGCGGCTCTGTCTGTGTGGCATGGCCTGATTTTCGGTCACCGGTGAAGGTCTCATCGGTGACCGCAGATCCCCTGAGTGACTGCAGTGATCTCTGCTATCAGCGGTGCTGTCACTGAGGTTACCCACGGCCACAGCTGTAGTCCTCCCGCTGAGATCTGTGGCCGCGGGTAACCTGAGTGACGTCATCGCTGATAGCGTGACTCACTTCAGTCGCTGCGGGGAGCTCACAGAGAGCGATCGTGGTCTGTGACCGCTCTCTGTCAGCTTCCGATGTAGCAGAGCTGAAAGCGTCGTGGGACCTCTGTGGATTACATTGGACCTGGAGGAGTATTTGGGGACTTGAATAAAGTGGTGAAAGAGGGTGGTTTTTTTTGGGTTTTTTTTGTTATTCATTTCAAATAAAGGATTTTATAGTGTATGTCTTCATTTTCTTTATCTTACAGGTTAATCATGGAAGGTATCTCCGGGAGACGCCTGCCATGATTAATCTAGGACTTAGTGGCAGCTATGGGCTGCTGTCATTAACTCCTTATTACCTTGATTGCCACCGCACCAGGGCAATTCGGGATGAGTTGGGTACAATCCCGGGACTGTCGCATCTAATGGATGCGGCAATTCCGGGCGGCTGCTGGCTGATATTGTTAGGGTGGGGGGCTCCCCATAAAATGGGGCTCCCCATCCTGACAATACCAGCCTCCTGCCGTATGGCTTTACCCTGGTTGGTATCAAAATTGGGGGGAACCGCACGCCGTTTTTTTTTTAAATTTATTTAATTTACTGCACGATATAGACACGCCCACTGGCAGCTGTGATTGGTTGCAGTGAGACAGATGTCACTCAACGTGGGGGCGAGTCTGACTGCAACCAATCATAGGCGCCGGTGGGCGGGGAAAGCAGTGAATACTAGATAGAATAATGAGCGGTCGGCATTTTCAAAAGAGGAGAAGCCGCCGGAGCAGTGTGACAGCCGTGCAGCCCTGCGCCGGTGATCGGGGATCAGTGAGTATGAGAGAGGGGGGGAGAGGGAGAGACCGACATGGACAGAGAGAGAGAGAGACCGACCGACAGGGTGACCTCACTCATTTGCAGTTTTCTGCAACATGCGATAAATGTATTTATAAAAACGCATGTCACTAGGATGGTCCGTGTGCCGTCCGTGCGACATCCGTTTTTTTTTTCCCCACGTACCCATTGACTTTCATTGGAGAGACTCGCGCGTGAAACTCACCATAACGCAGCATGCTGCGATTTTGTTCTCAGTCCGATTTGGAGTGAGAAATCCATAGCAGATGGAGCCGCCTCCGTGATTAACATGGGTCCGAGTGCAATCGAGAATTTCTCACACTACACAAGTGTGAAGCCGGCCTTAGACTCCTTACAGCTGAGGGTTTGTCACAATTGCATGTGAGCGTCCAGACCCCGACTGCCGGACAGGAGAGATTTGTGCGCGGCTTTGTTTAGCTCAAAAAGGCTTGTTACACTGGACACAATTGTAGCAAACCCTCAGCTGTGAGAAGTATTACATCTAGACAAAGTTTCGTCCTCTGAATGTGAAGAATGTTTTCATTCACTGACAGCAAGCAGAGACTAGAAGCAGACTGAAGTCCAGGTATATCAGGACGTTGCAGAACTGTTCACCTCGCTGTGACTCTTCTCGTTTGCCGCTTATCTCCTGGTTCCCGCCATGACGCATTTTTCTGTCTCAAACCACTGCTCATATCTCAGATTATTACTGCATGTGAAGAGTTAATGTCAGACGGAGCAATGAAGGATTTCAGCTCCGGAGTGCCACCGCCTGCAGCCTTCACCTAGTAGTACTCAGGCGAGTTCACACTCAGGAGCCTTGTGGATGGTTTCCAAACCAGGACTCTCACCTGGGACAGCGCCATCACCAGTAGTGTCCTGTGCTGCCTTGGGACTGAGCAGGCGGGACGTGGGGAGAAGGGGCGGCTGCAGGAGGAAGTGGGGAGAAGGGGCGGCTGCAGGAGAAGAAGTGGGGAGAGGGGGCTGCTGCAGGAGGACATGGGGAGAAGGAGCTGCTGGAGGAGGGTGTGAGGAAAAGGGGCAGCTGCATGAGGAAGTGGGGAGAAGGGACGGCTGAAGGAGGACGTGGGGAGAAAGGGCGCCTGGAGGAGGAAGCGGGGAGAAGGGGCGGCTGGAGGAGGAAGCGGGGAGAAGGGGCGGCTGGAGGAGGAAGCGGGGAGAAGGGGCGCCTGGAGGAGGAAGCGGGGAGAAGGGGCAGCTGGAGGAGGACATGGGGAGAAGGGGCTGCGGGAGGAGGACAAGGGGGAAAAGGGGAGGCTGGAGGAGGACATGGCGAGAAGGGGAGGCTGGAGGAGGACATGGCGAGAAGGGGAGGCTGGAGGAGGACATGGTGAGAAGGGGCGGCTGCAGCATGAAGTAAGGAGAAGGGGCGGCATTCTCTAATGTGTAGCCTCTGGTCGGGCCAACGCCGTGCGATGTCACCGATGCCCAGGACCATACATGCAGAGAGGACGATGGAGGAAAGCAACTGACCTGAACAGTATATGGCCCTCCTGGGGGTCGGGAGATGGACTCCTGCCCCTAATCTGCCCCAGGCAGCCCCTGGGAACGCTGCGTGACTGCTGCTATCAGTGTGATTATGGGGGTGACTCTACGTATACAGTATATACATGGCGCAACATAAGGGGTTAACCCTAAACACCCCCCTGAGGGCAGAAGATCCTGGCCGGAAAAAATAAGTGCCCCCCATCATAGCACTGTCAGCTATAGAAGGAAGTCTTATGGAGGATGTCCTGTGCTGAGGACCCGTCACAGTGTGTCAGCGCAGGGGGCGCTGGATTCTTTTTTAGTCATTTGTCTTTGCTGCTTGGGCCCAGGGTTCTGTTGTGTGACCCGGTTCTGGTCCAGTTTAGTGTTACTGAGCAGACGCCTCCACCTCCGTCCCCTCCGTCCACAGGAGACGGGTTTGTGCAGATGCTGCCATATTGTGTTTGAGGAAGAAGGATCTGTCTTGTCGACCCCAGAGCTGCCGGCGTCTAGCCTTAGATCTGACAATTCGCTTTTTGGGCTTCTTTGGGACATTGTCACCGATAGCGTAACGTAAAGCTCGTGGATTGCAAAAGCTCCAGCGGCCTCCAATAACAGAGCTCAGGTCTGTTCATGTAAGCAAAGGGACTTCATTGCCCCTCGGCTCCGCGGCCCGGGGGTGATTACAGGCCCTGCAGTTATTGTAATGACGCCCCAGATCACCACCATACACACTGTGCGCTGCCGGCACACGCCTCGCCAGCCCACACTCCGCTTCCCTGCTGGCCTAACCTCCGCCAGCCTGCACCCCGCCAACCCACACCTCATGTTCTGCCACACCACGCCCTGCTGGCTCGCATCCCACTGGCCCATGGACTCCTGGCCTGTGCCCCGCCGGCCCACGGACTGCTGGCCTGTGACCCACTTCCCGCCGGCCCGCGTCCCTCTTTATGCCGACTCACGGACCGCTGGCCTATGCCCTGCCGGCCCACACCCTGTGTCCTGCCATCCAACGCCCCGCTGACTCGCGTCCGGATGGCCCATTTCCCGCTGGCCTGCGCCCCTCTTCCCGCCGGCCCGCCCCCATCTTTCCACTGCCCCACTTCCCACCGGCCCGAGCCCCTCTTTCCGCTGGCCCATGACCCTCTTCTCGCCGGCCTGCGCCCCTCTTTCCACCGACACATGCCCCTCTTCCCGCCGGCACACTTCCCACCGGCCCGCACCCCTCTTTCCGCCGACCCGCACCCCTCTTTCCGCCGCCCCACGCACAACTTCCCGCCGGCCCGCACCCCTCTTTCTGCCGGCCTGCGCCCCTCTTTCTGCCGGCCCGCGCCCCTCTTTCCGCCGGCCCGCGCCCCTTTTTCCGCCGGCCCGCACCCCTTTTTCCGCCGGCCCGCGCCCCTCTTTCCGCCGGCCCGCGCCCCTCTTTCCGCCAGCCCACTTCCTGCCGGCCCGCGCCCCTCTTTCCGCCGGCCCGCACCCCTCTTTCCGCCGGCCCACTTCCTGCCGGCCCGCGCCCCTCTTTCCGCCGGCCCGCGCCCCTCTTTCCGCCGGCCCGTGCCCCTCTTCCCGCCAGCCCACTTCTCGCCTTTGCAGCACACGACACACGGATGAGATGTGCGGTCTCTGCACAGAAGCTGCTGCGTGTAATCTGCGGGGTGGCCCCCCGATGAGGCGAGGACATCGCAGCCTCCCGGAGACCCCGGTGTCACAATGTGAAGCATTTCCTGGCATTTGGCCGAGGTCCACCCTGACATCTGTGGGATGGGGACGTGACAATAAGGATAACACTGGGGCTGCGGCTGAATCTGGATCCCGTCTAGAAACCGCACTAATTTCCGTTATCTGTGGATCCGTAACATGTGCTCCCCACACGGCGCCACAACTAATGACTATAATGACAGCTTTATAAATATATACTGCAATATGGCGGCTGACAACCGAGAGCGAGTGTGACAACCTCCGCACGTGGCGACTAAGCCATGCCAACGTCCGGTATCCCCAGAGATGGCAAGGAAACCAACAAGGTGCTGCCAGATGCCTGAGAGCACCCATCCAGTGCCTGCTGTGTAGCCATTACAGCCTTATGTTTGCACTGTGCACTCTCTGTTATCAGCCAGGTGGGGCTTGTTGGAGGCCCTGTGCTTGAGTCTGGCAGTGCAGTGTCGATATCCATGTGCTGTCTCTGTACCCGTATATTGTCAGGCCTATTTCATCTGCTTTCTCTGGTTTGTGGCGCAGATCGGAGCCGCCGAGAAGCCTGAACCGACGGGCAAATCCCAATCACCTCCGGAGATAAGCAGCGCCCACCGCAAAAGAGAATCACAGGACGGGTATCACAGCAAATCCTCATCAAAGGATCAGATACTGCAGCTCAGCACACACAAAACAGGATTAGATACACGGCTCAGCAGACAGTATCACACAGGACAGGATTAGATACACAGCTCAGCAGACAGCATCACACAGGAGAGGATTAGATACACAGCTCAGCAGACAGCATCACACAGGAGAGGATTAGATACACAGCTCAGCAGACAGCATCACACAGGAGAGGATTAAATACACAGCTCAGCAGACAGTATCACACAGGAGAGGATTAGATACACAGCTCAGCAGACAGTATCACACAGGGGAGGATTAGATACACAGCTCAGCAGACAGTATCACACAGGAGAGGATTAGATACACAGCTCAGCAGACAGCATCACACAGGAGAGGATTAGATGCACAGCTCAGCAGACAGTATCACACAGGAGAGGATTAGATACAGAGCTCAGCAGACAGTATCACACAGGATAGGATTAGATACACGGCTCAGCAGACAGTATCACACAGGAGAGGATTAGATACACGGCTCAGCAGACAGTATCACACAGGAGAGGATTAGATACACAGATCAGCAGACAGTATCACACAGGAGAGGATTAGATACACAGATCAGCAGACAGTATCACACAGGAGAGGATTAGATACACAGCTCAGCAGACAGTATCACACAGGAGAGGATTAGATCCACAGATCAGCAGACAGTATCACACAGGAGAGGATTAGATACACAGATCAGCAGACAGTATCACACAGGAGAGGATTAGATGCACAGCTCAGCAGACAGTATCACACAGGAGAGGATTAGATACATAGCTCAGCAGACAGTATCACATATAAGATTAGGTACATGGCTCAGCGGACAGTATCACACAGGATAGGATTAGATACACGGCTCAGCAGACAGTATCACACAGGAGAGGATTAGATACACAGATCAGCAGACAGTATCACACAGGAGAGGATTAGATACACAGATCAGCAGACAGTATCACACAGGAGAGGATTAGATACACAGATCAGCAGACAGTATCACACAGGAGAGGATTAGATACACAGCTCAGCAGACAGTATCACACAGGAGAGGATTAGATCCACAGATCAGCAGACAGTATCACACAGGAGAGGATTAGATACACAGATCAGCAGACAGTATCACACAGGAGAGGATTAGATACACAGCTCAGCAGACAGTATCACACAGGAGCGGATTAGATACACAGCTCAGCAGACAGTATCACACAGGAGAGGATTAGATACACAGCTCAGCAGACAGTATCACACAGGAGAGGATTAGATCCACAGCTCAGCAGACAGTATCACACAGGAGAGGATTAGATACACAGATCAGCAGACAGTATCACACAGGAGAGGATTAGATACACAGCTCAGCAGACAGTATCACACAGGGGAGGATTAGATACACAGCTCAGCAGACAGTATTACACAGGAGAGGATTAGATACACGGCTTAGCAGACAAGCAGACAGTATCACACAGGAGAGGATTAAATACACGGCTCAGCAGACAGTATCACACAGGAGAGGATTAGATATACAGCTCAGCAGACAGTATCACACAGGAGAGGATTAGATACACAGCTCAGCAGACAGTATCACACAGGACAGGATTAGATACACAGCTCAGCAGACAGTATCACACAGGAGAGGATTAGATACACGGCTCAGCAGACAGTATCACACAGGACAGGATTAGATACACATGATGTTCCTTGTCACTTTCTTTCTTGCTCATAAAAGCCAATCAGAGCACAGCTTTCCTTCTGTATTCCTCTTTTGAAATATGAAAGCTGCTGTGTGATTGGCCGCTTTGTGCAGTCCTGACTCTGCCCACTTGGTCTATTAGTGGTGTTGAGACCTTGTTACTTAGGGGGGCTTTGGCTGCAGCTTTACATGTGAGGCTCGCGGGGGTGAGAGCCGGCAGATTGGTCGCTGGGCTTTTTCCAAGTAACATTTATCCAGAATTCATTAAGGAAACCCCATGATCAGCGTCTCGGCTCATCCGTCCGGAGCGGTGACCTGAGCCTCGCCGGCCCCTTATCTCCGCTCACACTTCCCGCTCCTGTCACTGCCTCTTCCTGACATGGGAGAGGCTGCTGCTCCGGCTGTGTATGGAGAGATTCTGGGAACCAATGTCGCGTCCTGTTTACTCCATCTGCCCCAGCCTGGGAACATCACGATGCCAAGATCATTTCTTCATAAAACCCAAAATTCCAGGAAATGTTCATCCCGAAGTCGCCTGCCCCCGTCACACATAGAGCTAGTGATATGGACAGAAAGTGTCAGGATGGCGAATCCTCAACCCCAGTAATGACATCCTATATAATAACCATCTCCAAATCATCTGCAGAGAGAGGTTGTGATCAAATGCGGCTGCCAATAGCCACCACTAGGGGGAACTCTCTGTATACAGAGATACATGATAAGATCATGTCTGCAGCCACCACTAGGGGGAGCTCCCTGTATACAGAGATACATGATAAGATCCTGTCTGCAGCCACCACTAGGGGGAGCTCCCTGTATACAGAGATACATGATAAGATCCTGTCTGCAGCCACCACTAGGGGGAGCTCCCTGTATACAGAGATACATGATAAGATCCTGTCTGCAGCCACCACTAGGGGGAGCTACCTGTATACAGAGATACATGATAAGATCCTGTCTGCAGTCACCACTAGGGGGAGCTCCCTGTATACAGAGATACATGATAAGATCCTGTCTGCAGCCACCACTAGGGGGAGCTCCCTGTATACAGAGATACATGATAACATCCTGTCTGCAGTCACCACTAGGGGGAGCTCCCTGTATACAGAGATACATGATAAGATCCTGTCTGCAGCCACCACTAGGGGGAGCTCTCTGTATACAGAGATACATGATAAGATCCTGTCTGCAGTCACCACTAGGGGGAGCTCCCTGTATACAGTGATACATGATAAGATCCTGTCTGCAGCCACCACTAGGGGGAGCTCTCTGTATACAGAGATACATGATAAGATCATGTCTGCAGCCACCACTAGGGGGAGCTCCCTGTATACAGAGATACATGATAAGATCCTGTCTGCAGCCACCACTAGGGGGAGCTCCCTGTATACAGAGATACATGATAAGATCCTGTCTGCAGCCACCACTAGGGGGAGCTCCCTGTATACAGAGATACATGATAAGATCCTGCGTGCAGCCACCACTAGGGGGAGCTCCCTGTATACAGAGATACATGATAAGATCATGTTTGCAGCAACCACTAGGGGGATCTCCCTGTATACAGAGATACATGATAAGATCCTGTCTGCAGCCACCACTAGGGGGAGCTCCCTGTATACAAAGATACATGATAAGATCCTGTCTGCAGCCACCACTAGGGGGAGCTCCCTGTATACAGAGATACATGATAAGATCCTGTCTGCAGCCACCACTAGGGGGAGCTCTCTGTATACAGAGATACATGATAAGATCATGTCTGCAGCCACCACTAGGGGGAGCTCCCTGTATACAGAGATACATGATAAGATCATGTCTGCAGCCACCACTAGGGGGAGCTCCCTGTATACAGAGATACATGATAAGATCCTGTCTGCAGCCACCACTAGGGGGAGCTCCCTGTATACAGGGATACATGATAAGATCATGTCTGCAGCCATCACTAGGGGGAGCTCCCTGTATACAGAGATACATGATAAGATCCTGTCTGCAGCCACCACTAGGGGGAGCTCCCTGTATACAGAGATACATGATAAGATCCTGTCTGCAGCCACCACTAGGGGGAGCTCCCTGTATACAGAGATACATGATAAGATCCTGTCTGCAGCCACCACTAGGGGGAGCTCCCTGTATACAGGGATACATGATAAGATCCTGTCTGTAGCCACCACTAGGTGGAGCTTCCTTTAAAAAGATACATGATAAGATCCTGTGTGCAGCCACCACTAGGGGGAGCTCCCTATATATAGAGATACATGATAAGATCCTGTCTGTAGCCACCACTAGGGGGAGCTCCCTGTATACAGAGATACATGATAAGATCCTGTCTGTAGCCACCACTAGGGGGAGCTCCCTGTATACAGAGATACATGATAAGATCCTGTGTGCAGCCACCACTAGGGGGAGCTCCCTGTATATAGAGATACATGATAAGATCCTGTCTGTAGCCACCACTAGGGGGAGCTCCCTGTATACAGAGATACATGATAATATCCTGTCTGTAGCCACCACTAGGGGGAGCTCCCTGTATACAGAGATACATGATAAGATCATGTCTGCAGCTACCACTAGAGGGAGCTCCCAGTATACAGAGATACATAAGATCCTGTCTGCAGTCACCACTAGGGGGAGCTCCTGTATACAGAGATTCATGATAAGATCCTCTCTGCAGCCACCACTAGGGGGAGCTCCCTGTATACAGAGATACATGATAAGATCCTGTCTTTAGCCACCACTAGGAGGAGCTCCCTGTATACAGAGATACATGATAAGATCCTGTCTGCAGCCACCACTAGGGGGAGCTCCCTGTATACAGAGATACATGATAAGATCCTGTCTGCAGCCACCACTAGGGGGAGCTCTCTGTATACAGAGATACATGATAATATCCTGTCTGCAGCCACCACTAGGGGGAGCTCCCTGTATACAGAGATACATGATAAGATCATGTCTGCAGCCACCACTAGGAGGAGCTCCCTGTATACAGAGATACATGATAAGATCCTGTCTGCAGTTTCCACTAGGGGGAGCTCCCTGTATACAGAGATACATGATAAGATCCTGCCTGTAGCCACCACTAGGGGGAGCTCCCTATATAAAGAGATACATGATAAGATCCTGTCTGTAGCCACCACTAGGAGGAGCTCCCTGTATACAGAGATACATGATAAGATTCTGTCTGCAGCTGCCACTAGGGGGAGCTCCCTGTATACAGAGACACATGATAAGATCCTGTCTGCAGCCACCACTAGGGGGAGCTCCCTGTATACACAGATACATGATAAGATCCTTTCTGCAGCCACCACTAGGGGGAGCTCCCTGTATACAGAGATACATGATAAGATCCTGTCTGCAGCCACCACTAGGGGGAGCTCCCTGTATACACAGATACATGATAAGATCCTGTCTGCAGCCACCACTAGGGGGAGCTCCCTGTATACAGAGATACATGATAAGATCCTGTCTGCAGCCACCACTAGGAGGAGCTCCCTGTATACAGAGATACATGATAAGATCCTGTCTGCAGCCACCACTAGGGGGAGCTCCCTGTATACAGAGATACATGATAAGATCCTGTCTGTAGCCACCACTAGGGGGAGCTCCCTGTATACAGAGATACATGATGAGATTCTGTCTGCAGCCACCACTAGGGGGAGCTCCCTGTATACAGAGATACATGATAATATCCTGTCTGCAGCCACCACTAGGAGGAGCTCCCTGTATACAGAGATACATGATGAGATTCTGTCTGCAGCCACCACTAGGGGGAGCTCCCTGTATACAGAGACACATGATAAGATCCTGTCTGCAGCCACCACTAGGGGGAGCTCCCTGTATACAGAGACACATGATAATATCCTGTCTGCAGTCACCACTAGGAGGAGCTCCCTGTATACAGAGATACATGATAAGATCCTGTCTGCAGCCACCACTAGGGGGAGCTCCCTGTATACAGAGATACATGATAAGATCCTGTCTGCAGCCACCACTAGGGGGAGCTCCCTGTATACAGAGATACATGATAAGATCCTGTCTGTAGCCACCACTAGGGGGAGCTCCCTGTATACAGAGATACATGATAAGATCCTGTCTGTAGCCACCACTAGGGGGAGCTCCCTGTATACAGAGATACATGATAAGATCCTGTGTGCAGCCACCACTAGGGGGAGCTCCCTGTATATAGAGATACATGATAAGATCCTGTCTGTAGCCACCACTAGGGGGAGCTCCCTGTATACAGAGATACATGATAATATCCTGTCTGTAGCCACCACTAGGGGGAGCTCCTTGTATACAGAGATACATGATAAGATCCTGTCTGCAGCCACCACTAGGGGGAGTTCCCTGTATACAGAGATAAATGATAAGATCCTGTCTGTAGCCACCACTAGGGGGAGCTCCCTGTATACAGAGATACATGATAAGATCATGTCTGCAGCTACCACTAGAGGGAGCTCCCTGTATACAGAGATACATAAGATCCTGTCTGCAGTCACCACTAGGGGGAGCTCCTGTATACAGAGATTCATGATAAGATCCTCTCTGCAGCCACCACTAGGGGGAGCTCCCTGTATACAGAGATACATGATAAGATCCTGTCTGCAGCCACCACTAGGAGGAGCTCCCTGTATACAGAGATACATGATAATATCCTGTCTGCAGCCACCACTAGGAGGAGCTCCCTGTATACAGAGATACATGATAATATCCTGTCTGTAGCCACCACTAGGGGGAGCTCCTTGTATACAGAGATACATGATAAGATCCTGTCTGCAGCCACCACTAGGGGGAGTTCCCTGTATACAGAGATAAATGATAAGATCCTGTCTGTAGCCACCACTAGGGGGAGCTCCCTGTATACAGAGACACATGATAAGATCCTGTCTGCAGCCACCACTAGGGGGAGCTCCCTGTATACAGAGACACATGATAATATCCTGTCTGCAGTCACCACTAGGAGGAGCTCCCTGTATACAGAGATACATGATAAGATCCTGTCTGCAGCCACCACTAGGGGGAGCTCCCTGTATACAGAGATACATGATAAGATCCTGTCTGCAGCCACCACTAGGGGGAGCTCCCTGTATACAGAGATACATGATAAGATCCTGTCTGTAGCCACCACTAGGTGGAGCTTCCTTTAAAAAGATACATGATAAGATCCTGTGTGCAGCCACCACTAGGGGGAGCTCCCTATATATAGAGATACATGATAAGATCCTGTCTGTAGCCACCACTAGGGGGAGCTCCCTGTATACAGAGATACATGATAAGATCCTGTCTGTAGCCACCACTAGGGGGAGCTCCCTGTATACAGAGATACATGATAAGATCCTGTGTGCAGCCACCACTAGGGGGAGCTCCCTGTATATAGAGATACATGATAAGATCCTGTCTGTAGCCACCACTAGGGGGAGCTCCCTGTATACAGAGATACATGATAATATCCTGTCTGTAGCCACCACTAGGGGGAGCTCCTTGTATACAGAGATACATGATAAGATCCTGTCTGCAGCCACCACTAGGGGGAGTTCCCTGTATACAGAGATAAATGATAAGATCCTGTCTGTAGCCACCACTAGGGGGAGCTCCCTGTATACAGAGATACATGATAAGATCATGTCTGCAGCTACCACTAGAGGGAGCTCCCTGTATACAGAGATACATAAGATCCTGTCTGCAGTCACCACTAGGGGGAGCTCCTGTATACAGAGATTCATGATAAGATCCTCTCTGCAGCCACCACTAGGGGGAGCTCCCTGTATACAGAGATACATGATAAGATCCTGTCTTTAGCCACCACTAGGAGGAGCTCCCTGTATACAGAGATACATGATAAGATCCTGTCTGCAGCCACCACTAGGGGGAGCTCCCTGTATACAGAGATACATGATAAGATCCTGTCTGCAGCCACCACTAGGGGGAGCTCTCTGTATACAGAGATACATGATAAGATCATGTCTGCAGCCACCACTAGGGGGAGCTCTCTGTATACAGAGATACATGATAAGATCCTGTCTGCAGCCACCACTAGGGGGAGCTCCCTGTATACAGAGATACATGATAAGATCATGTCTGAGCCACCACTAGGAGGAGCTCCCTGTATACAGAGATACATGATAAGATCCTGTCTGCAGCCACCACTA
Organism: Anomaloglossus baeobatrachus; assembly: GCF_048569485.1. Taxonomy (NCBI): domain Eukaryota; kingdom Metazoa; phylum Chordata; class Amphibia; order Anura; family Aromobatidae; genus Anomaloglossus; species Anomaloglossus baeobatrachus. The sequence continues at coordinate 5,045,463 of NC_134364.1, read as the reverse complement.
GGGGGAGCTCCCTGTATACAGAGATACATGATAAGATCCTGTCTGTAGCCACCACTAGGGGGAGCCCCCTGTATACAGAGATACATGATAAGATCCTGTCTGCAGTCTCCACTAGGGGGAGCTCCCTGTATACAGAGATACATGATAAGATCCTGTCTGTAGCCACCACTAGGGGGAGCTCCCTATATACAGAGATACATGATAAGATCCTGTCTGTAGCCACCACTAGGGGGAGCTCCCTGTATACAGAGATACATGATAAGATCCTGTCTTTAGCCACCACTAGGAGGAGCTCCCTGTATACAGAGATACATGATAAGATCCTGTCTGCAGCCACCACTAGGGGGAGCTCCCTGTATACAGAGATACATGATAAGATCCTGTCTGCAGCCACCACTAGGGGGAGCTCTCTGTATACAGAGATACATGATAAGATCATGTCTGCAGCCACCACTAGGGGGAGCTCTCTGTATACAGAGATACATGATAAGATCCTGTCTGCAGCCACCACTAGGGGGAGCTCCCTGTATACAGAGATACATGATAAGATCATGTCTGAGCCACCACTAGGAGGAGCTCCCTGTATACAGAGATACATGATAAGATCCTGTCTGCAGCCACCACTAGGGGGAGCTCCCTGTATACAGAGATACATGATAAGATCCTGTCTGTAGCCACCACTAGGGGGAGCCCCCTGTATACAGAGATACATGATAAGATCCTGTCTGCAGTCTCCACTAGGGGGAGCTCCCTGTATACAGAGATACATGATAAGATCCTGTCTGTAGCCACCACTAGGGGGAGCTCCCTATATACAGAGATACATGATAAGATCCTGTCTGTAGCCACCACTAGGGGGAGCTCCCTGTATACAGACATACATGATAAGATCCTGTCTGTAGCCACCACTAGGAGGAGCTCCCTGTATACAGAGATACATGATAAGATTCTGTCTGCAGCTGCCACTAGGGGGAGCTCCCTGTATACAGAGACACATGATAAGATCCTGTCTGCAGCCACCACTAGGGGGAGCTCCCTGTATACACAGATACATGATAAGATCCTTTCTGCAGCCACCACTAGGGGGAGCTCCCTGTATACAGAGATACATGATAAGATCCTGTCTGCAGCCACCACTAGGGGGAGCTCCCTGTATACAGAGATACATGATAAGATCCTGTCTGCAGCCACCACTAGGAGGAGCTCCCTGTATACAGAGATACATGATAATATCCTGTCTGCAGCCACCACTAGGAGGAGCTCCCTGTATACAGAGATACATGATGAGATTCTGTCTGCAGCCACCACTAGGGGGAGCTCCCTGTATACAGAGACACATGATAATATCCTGTCTGCAGCCACCACTAGGGGGAGCTCCCTGTATACAGAGACACATGATAATATCCTGTCTGCAGTCACCACTAGGGGGAGCTCCCTGTATACAGAGATACATGATAATATCCTGTCTGCAGCCACCACTAGGAGGAGCTCCCTGTATACAGAGATACATGATAAGATCCTGTCTGCAGCCACCACTAGGGGGAGCTCCCTGTATACAGAGATACATGATAAGATCCTGTCTGCAGCCACCACTAGGGGAGCTCCCTGTATACAGAGATACATGATAACATCCTGTCTGCAGTCACCACTAGGGGGAGCTCCCTGTATACAGAGATACATGATAACATCCTGTCTGCAGCCACCACTAGGGGGAGCTCCCTGTATACAGAGATACATGATAAGATCCTGTCTGCAGCCACCACTAGGGGGAGCTCCCTGTATACAGAGATACATGATAACATCCTGTCTGCAGCCACCACTAGGAGGAGCTCCCTGTATACAGACATACATGATAAGATCCTGTCTGCAGTCACCACTAAGGGGAGCTCCCTGTATACACAGATACATGATAACATCCTGTCTGCAGCCACCACTAGGAGGAGCTCCCTGTATACAGACATACATGATAAGATCCTGTCTGCAGTCACCACTAGCGGGAGCTCCCTGTATACACAGATACATGATAAGATCCTGTCTGCAGACACCACTAGGGGAGCTCCCTGTATACAGAGATACATGATAAGATCCTGTCTGCAGACACCACTAGGGTGATAACATCTAATATATAAAGCTGTGTGTGTATGTGTGTATGTCCGGGATTGGCATCTGCACCGTCGCAGCTACAGCCACAAAATTTTGGACACTCACACGTCTGGACCCCGAGACCGTCATAGGCTATGTTGTGAGCTGAAATTTAAACCCCATGCGTTCCAATTTACCAATAAATTTTGCCCCTATCTACATAATGGGGAAAAATTGAAACGAAAAGTGTATCCGCACTGTCGCATTTACAATCACGAAATTTTGCACAGACACCTCATGTGACCCAGGGAACATCGTAGACTATGTTTCGACAGGAAAATTTAACCCCGCGCTTTACAGTTACTCTCCAAAAACATGCTTCCATTAAAGTAAATGGAGCCTGTTACTACAGGTTATTAGTAGGAGCTGTAATTGGTTGCTATAGGAACAAAAGACATTCATAATATAAGAAACTTATATGTGAGGTAATAAGATGTCGGTGGGGAGACAGATAGAGAGAGACAGAGAGAGAGACAGACGGGGAAAGAGACAGACAGAGACAAACGGTGAAAGAGACAGACAGACAGACAGTGATAGAGACAGACCTGGAAAGAAACAGACAGAGACAGAGCTGGAAAGAGACAGATGGGGAAAGAGACAGATGGGGAAAGAGACAGACAGACATGCAGACAGGGACAGAGACAGGCAGACAGGGAAGGAGGAGACAGCCAGAGAGACAGACAAAGATAGATGGGGAAAGACACAGACCTTGATAGAGAAAGACAGGGAAAGAGACAGAGAAATAGAGACAGACAAGGAAAGAGACAGACAGAGACAGGCAGACATGGAAAGAGACAGACAGGAAAAGACACAGACAAAGAGATGGGGAGACAGACGGGGAAAGAGACAGACCTGGGAAAGAGACAGATGGGGAAAGAAACAGAGAGATTAGAGACAGACAAAAAAAGAGACAGACAGAGACAGGCAGACGGGGAAAGAGACAGACCTGGGAAGAGACAGACGGAGCACATTACTTGGCCAATTTAGTTAAATCTGTGTGGAATATCTGTGGTGATGAATTATATGTTGTGAAATGCTTCTATTAGCTTAGTTTTTGCATTTTAATAATTACATTTCTATCTATTTGTTTTGTGGTTTTTGTGTGCAGAATACATTTTTGTTAATACATTCTATTTTGTTAACAACAGTTATTAAGCCGGGCGAACCCGGGGAGTGCAGCTAGTTCTTTATAAAGTCACCAATAGTTGGAGTTTGGATCACTGTTTGGTCTTTGCTGTTTTTTCCTCTCTGTAATAGCCGTGAGACTTCCTACACTGGTAATTCCTCTACTATCCCTCAGACATCAGAGACACCCATAATGACATTACCTATTATGTTGTCTGTTCTTCTTCTAGATAACTCCTCTTTCCAGGGAGATGAAGACCTAGACATGGAATCTGTAAACTGGCCAGGCACAGTCAATGGTCATCCAGAGTCATGCACAAGAACTCGATTCCCCAGTTGGGTCACCTTTGAAGATGAGATTATAGCACCCAGTCCTAATGATTCTCCCCACAAACCTACAGAGAGTCCACAATCCCCCTCTACCACAGTCAGCAGCTTGAGTAATGTCAAAGTCTTAAGAAAAAGAGAGCGACCCAAGAGCTCGCTGGTCGACCTCTCCAGGACTCAGAGACTTGACTTTTTGACATTGCACAGACAGCTCTCATTAAATTCCACTCCTACCAAGGCTCCTAACCCTTTTCTTGACGAGACCTTGAAGGATGTTCAGCCGTCCCCTATTAATCCATTCAGCTCCTTCTTTGAGGAACAGGAGAGACGCTCTCAACACTCCTCTGTATCCAGTGGGCCAGGGTCCAGCCAAAGAAACTCCATCTCCATTCTTGCTGAAGAACTCGATACAGAGCAGTTTGAAGATTACCGGAAGAAGGTCTTACAAGCTGACGTGGTAGAACAACTCAAACAGATTCAGATAGAGGACCCAGATTCTCCTGGGAGCCCTTCTCTACCAGACGACCCTTTGAAGTTTGAGGAACCTATTGGCCCTTCTTTGTCTTTCACAAAGCCTCAGCTAAAAGAAGGATGGCCAATGCTGCTGAGAATCCCAGAGAAAAAGAACATTATGTCTTCTAGACACTGGGGTCCCATCTATGTGAAGGTTAATGAAGCTGGATTCCTGCAGCTATTCTATGAGAAGGGTTTGGAAAAACCATTCCGAGAATTTAAACTGGAGGTCAACCATGAGATCTCAGATCCAAAGCTCCAAAACTATGACGAGAGTGGAAGGATTCACACCATCCGCATTGACCGGGTGTTATACAGAGAAAAACGCAAATATCAGCCAATGCCGCTTGTCACTCACACAGGAGACAGGGAGCAGGTGATAAAGCTGGGAACAGTTGACTATACGGACTTCATAAGCTTTATCTCCACCATCCAAGATGTTTTGTTCCATCTTCCGGCCACAGTGGACCTCAGCACCATGCACCAGAATTACATTGAAGAGGAGATCACCGTAGATGTCAGAGATGAGTTTAGGGGAATTCTGGCCAAGGGGGACAACCAGCTTCTTCAGTGCTCTGTGGTCACACATGTGCATGTTCTCAGTTTCATCTCAGGGATGGCCGACTGCAGGATAGGACTCAACGATGTTCTCATCAAAGGCAATGAAGTTGTCTCTAGGCACGATATCATGCCAACTACAACCACCAAGTGGGTGAGACTTCATGACTGCCAGTTCCATTCATCAGTAGATGAAGAGGTATTTCCCGGCTCCAGAACTGTTCTTTTCACCCCACTTGATGCCTGCAGATTTGAGTTAATGAGGTTCCGGACGGTGTTTTCTGAAAAGACTATGCCCTTCACGCTCAGAACTATGGCCTGTGTTCGTGGAGCAGAGGTCGAGCTGCAGAGTTGGGTGGTCATGTCTACTGGCTTCTCTTCTAACAGAGATAGTTTATCCCAGGTTCCCTGTGAAAATGTCACTATCCGACATCCAGTGCCATCAGAGTGGGTGAACTATTTCCGAAGAGATGGCGTACTTGGAGAGAGGTCACTAAAGGCCAAAGTCAATAGGGAGGCCAGTTTCGGCTCTCCGAGCATCTCTGGTTCAGAGCCAGCTATGAGAGTTACACTGGGAACTGCGAAATATGAGCATGCCTATAATGCCATCGTATGGAGGATTAGCAGACTTCCTGACAAAAACTCAGGTGAGGACAAGTGTCCCTTCACATACTGACAAAAAGTATTTGATGTTTTCTGAGTGCGGCTGTATTGTTTGTATATATGTGTATCTTAAGCTCACCAAGCCCTTGGTTTCGATTTCTATGTAGTCAGTCTGGGAAACAGTTCAAGCTCTAGAGTTGGATCTTTCTCAAGAGTTGTGAAACCCTGGGTTTGGTGTCTTTCTGGAGTTAGTGGTTCTCAGGGTTTAGAGTTGGTGGATTCTGGGGGCTGGTGGCTTCTGGAGTTTCTGGGTCCCAGGAGTTAGTAGCTCTCAAGAAATGTTTATTTTTTTCTTTTGCGACTCTAGAGTTGTTGGCTCCTGGGATAGTGGTGGCTCTCAAAGGTTAATGGCTTTTGCGGGGTTTGTGTTACTAGTGTTTTGAAATTGATGGCTCTCAAGAATTAAGGGGGATATCGCTGGTGAAAGCACCCGCCCCCATTGTTTGTGCGTCACGGGCAAATCGCTGCCCGTGGCGCACAATATCGTTAGGAGCCATCACACGGACTTACCTGCCTAGCGACGTCGCTGTTGCCGGCGACCCGCCTCCTTTCTAAGGGGGCGGTTCGTGCGGCATCACAGCGGCATCACTAAGCGGCCGCCCAATAGAAGCGGAGGGGCGGAGATGAGCGGGACGTAACATCCCGCCCACCTCCTTTCTTCTGCATTGCCGGCTGCCGCAGGTAAGCTGTACTTCGTCATTCCAGAGGTGTCACACGTAGCTATGTGTGCTGCCTCGGGAACGACGAACAACCTGCGAGCTCAACAATCAATGATTTTTTGAAAAGCAACGACGTGTCAACGATGGACGATAAGGTGAGTATTTTCCATCGTTAACAGTCACTCTTTGCTGTCACATGCAACGATGTCGCTAACGATGCCGGATTTGCGTCACGGAATCCGTGACCCCAGCGATATATCATTAGATACGTCGTTGCGTGTAACGGGGCCTTTAGTGTCTCTCAATGGTTGTTGCATGTCTGGAGTTGATGAAACTCGGGAGTTGGTGGCCCTCAGAGGTGATTTCTGGTGGCTTCTTAAGTTAGTGAATCCTAGGAATTGGTGTTTCTGTTTTAGTGGCTTTCTAGAGCGGATGTATCTCAGGGTAGAGGAGGCTCCCAAAGTTGGTGGCTTTCGACGGTTAGTTTTATTGGCTGTAGAGTTGGTGACTCTTCGGAGTTGGTGGTTGTCACAAACCACCGGGGGGGTCACTCAGAAATCCCCCGCGCTGGCTACCAGTACGTCACAATCGGGGGGTAACAAGTGGGGGTCACCCCTCCTTTATACCTCCCGACCGACAGACAGAGCACGTGACGCGCTCTCTAGCGCCCCTCTTATAGTCAGGCCAATTATGGAATTGCCCGACCATAAGCAAGGAGGCCGCTATACTACTTATGCCGATTATTGAAGGGTCCCCGGTGAGAGTAAGGTATATATTCCCCCGACCTCCGCGGGCGGAATATATAAAATCTCCCCGAATCTCACTGGCCTCCCCACAATAATCCTTGGCACAATTCGCTGCCACCAACCGATTTACGGTAACTATTAGCCGAACACACAGACGTGGGATTCAAGATCGAGATAACAGAACAGCCCAAGATTAATTATATAATTTAATCAGCCTAAAGCACACTAGAACTACAATATATACAATAGGGAATCTACAGAATATACATATGTCAGAGTACAGTTACAATCAAAGCATGGGTTACAAACAGGCATACAGAGTTCCAGCAGTTACCTTGTTGCGTCTGGCCACAGGGGGGCGCTGTAGACCAGGTTTCCAGGAACTCCCTCACAGGTCTTTCCCAACCAGGCCCCCGAGCAGAAGAACACTGGAAAATGGCCGAAGTAGGGTTATCAACCTGGGCAATCCAGGTCCCCTCCTACCTTAGTGACCTCACAGGGAGCACTGCTCCACCCCTGGCTGGAGTTATGGACAAAATCCACAACATGGAATATGGCCATAACTTGGCCTGGGAGCGTCGTAGGCGGACGCCAATGCTCTCATTGTGACAGTTATGAATTTAGCTACAGAACGAGGGGACTCATGACCTGTCTGCCAGTTCCCCATTGGCTGATATCACGCCTGGGGCATTTCCCAATGTCCTGCTCCCATAAAAAGGGGGTGCCGGCATCGTCCACATGCGGAGACACCATTTTTATGGTTGCCATATTTATCGGAAATATGGCTTGCGAGATATGAACCATTTTTTACTGGAGTCGTTCTGTCTGGCTATTTCCATAGCCTTGCTAACTAGCTAGCAGCCCCCACTACAGGGTCACGGCAGGGAGTCATCCTGTGTCCATTGTCCCTAAGCCACCTAATTTCCATATCACAGGACATGGCCATGGGATTTGTTGCTAAACCAGTTGTGTGAAGGAAAGGGGGGGTGACACCAGGAGAGGGCTTCCTGACATACTTGAATATCATGATTTATCGTCATATCTCCGGATTTACCTCACACCTCCCCCCTTTTGAGGGCGCTAGGGGGCAGCACACTCCGGTGTTCCCCCGTGCGCCCGTCCGCGACCTCTCCTTGTCGGGACAGCCCGTCTGCGTTACCGTGGTCACGGCCCCTTTTGTGGCGAATGGTGAAGTTGTATTGCTGGAGCGCAAGGCTCCATCGCAACAATCGCCCATTCGTCCCAGAGACGGTGTGCAACCAGCTGAGGGGATTGTGGTCCGTCTCCACGATGAAGTGGCGCCCGTATAGATAGGGTTGCAGACGCTGCAGGGCCCACACTATGGCCAGGCACTCCTTCTCCATCGTGGAATAGGCAACTTCCCTTGGTAACAGCTTCCTGCTCAGGTACAAGACTGGGTGCTCTTGGCTCGCAGAGTCCACCTGGCTGAGCACCGCACCGAGGCCGAAGTCACTGGCGTCGGTCTGTACTACAAACGGCCGCGTGAAGTCGGCTGCCTGTAGCACGGGCGGGCTGGACAGGGCGTCCTTTAGGGCCCGGAAGGCTGTCTCGCAGTCCATTGTCCAATCGACTGCAGAGGGCAGCTTCTTCTTGGTGAGGTCCGTCAAGGGCTTTGCCAGGCTACTATAGCATGGAACAAACCTCCTATAGTACCCAGCGGTCCCCAAGAAGGACATCACCTGCTTCTTGGTCCTGGGGGTGGGCCAGGATGCGATGGCTTCCACTTTCTCAGGCTCGGGCTTCAGTGTTCTCCCACCTACCCGGTGACCGAGGTACTGGACCTCGCTCATGGCCAGCTGACACTTTCCCGGCTTGATGGTCAAACCTGCCCGGTGGATCCGCCTGAGCACCTGTGCTAGATGCTCTAGGTGGTCCTCCCAGGTGGGACTGAAGACGGCAATGTCATCCAGGTACGCGGCCGCGTACCCTTCAAGTCCCTTGAGCAGGGTGTTGACCATCCGCTGGAAAGTGGCAGGGGCATTCCTCATCCCGAATGGCATCACCGTGGACTCGTACAGTCCAAATGGGGTAATAAAGGCAGAGCGTTCCCTGGCCTTGCGAGTCAGGGGGATCTGCCAATATCCCCGGCTCAGATCCATGATGGTCAGGTACTGAGCCCCGGCCAACTGATCGAGCAGGTCATCGATGCGTGGCATTGGGTACGCATCGGCGACCGTGACCGCATTGAGCCCCCTGTAGTCCACGCAGAACCGAGTGGTTCGGTCCTTCTTAGGGACGAGGACTACAGGCGAGGCCCAAGCGCTGTTGGATGCCTGGATCACCCCCAGCTTCAGCATCTCGTCAATCTCCTGGCGCATGTGTTGCTGCACCTCCAGGGAGACCCGATATGCTGAACGCCGGATCGGGGGATGATCCCCAGTGTCCACGTGATGGACAGCCAAGTTAGTCCTTCCGGGCTGGTTGGTAAACAACCCCCGGAAGGGGTGTAGGGTGGCCCACAGCTGGGACCGTTGGTCCTCCAAGAGCTGGTGGCCAACCTCCACATCCTCAATGGATCCGCCTGCCCTAACCTGGGCTAGCATATCCAAGAGGGTTTCCGCTTCTCCCTCCTCGGGCAGGTTGCACACGGGGAGCGCACATGCCTCCCGCTCATGATGTGCCTTCATCATGTTTACATGGAAGGGCTTCCGCCTTCCACGGGCAGGGTCCAGGGTGACCAGGTACGTTACAGGGTTGAGCTGCTGGTACACGAGGTATGGGCCTTCCCAGGCTGCCTGAAGCTTGTCCTGTGGTACGGGGACCAGTACCCACACCTTTTGACCCACTTGGTAGGTCCTCTCACAAGCGTTCTGGTCGTACCAACGCTTCTGATCGGCCTGGGCTTGAGCCATATTGTCGTGTACCAGTTGCGTCAAGGCCTGCATTTTGTCCCGGAAGCGCATGACATACTCGATAACCGACACTCCAGGGGTGGCCAAATCCCCTTCCCAAGCCTCTTTCACCAGAGCCAGGGGGCCCCGCACACGTCGCCCGTACAGGAGCTCAAACGGTGAGAATCCTGTTGAGGCCTGTGGAACCTCCCGGTAAGCAAATAACAGGTGTGGGAGATACCGCTCCCAGTCACGCCCATGGGAGTCGACCAACATCTTAAGCATCTGCTTTAAGGTGCCATTGAACCGCTCGCACAGGCCATTAGTCTGTGGATGGTACGGGCTGGCCACCAGATGTCGCACCTGGACTTGCTTACAGAGGGCCTCCATCAGCTGGGACATGAATTGGGTCCCCCGGTCAGTGAGCATTTCCTGGGGAAAACCCACTCGGGAGAAAATCTCCAGCAATGCGGTGGCCACCTTGTCAGCCCGAATGGACGACAAGGCCACTGCTTCTGGGTACCGGGTGGCATAGTCCACTACCGTCAGTATGAAGCGTTTCCCGGAGCTGCTGGGGATGGCCAGCGGGCCGACCAGATCCACAGCCACCCTCCTGAAAGGCTCATCGATGATGGGCAGAGATACCAGTGGGGCTTTGGGGCGTGGCCCCGCCTTCCCCACTCTCTGACAGGTTTCACACGAACGGCAGTAGGCAGCCACATCGGCCCCCATTTTTGGCCAGTAGAAATGCTGGTTTAACCTGGCCTTGGTCTTAGCGATCCCTAGGTGTCCGGCCATCGGAATCTCATGTGCGATCCGCAACAACTCCGTCCGGAACGGATAGGGTACCACCAACTGTCGGTCCCTGGGCCACGCCTCCGGTGAACCCTGCTGGACCGTGGCCCGGTACAGCCGTCCTTGGTCCCAGACCACTCGCTCCGGGTCCGCGTCCGAGGGAGGCTGTGCCGCCTGCTCCTTAAGAGCTTTCAGGCTGTCGTCAGCTTCTAACGCTGCCTGAAACCCCTGACTAGATGTGGCCAGAATCGACGAGACTGTCACATCTTCAGTCAGTACCCCGGGACCTGTGTCCTGGCCTCCACCTGACTCGGCTGCCACTTGGTCAGAAGGGGAAGAGCTATCGGACCTCCGGGAGGCCCCTTGGCTTCCAGCACTCCCACTGCGGGTGACAGCGGCCACAGCCGCTGCGACCGTGGGTCGTGCCTGCTCCTCCTCCGTTCCTGACCAAGTCGCCGGTTCAGGCAGACCTACCTGGCTTCCTGACACCCCGGTTGTGGGGGAACCATGCACCGAGATCTTACCTGGGAGCACTTCCGCTCCTGGACCGGCCCCAATCTCACCTGCCTGTTCCCCTCCTGCAGCAACAGAACCCCGCTGTGAAATCTCTGGGGACCCCACATTTGCTGTGGTAGCCCCCACCCCACACACTGGTCCTCCCCCTGCAGCACCCTGCTCTCTGCTTATCCCTGCAGAGGGCAACAGATCCCAGCTCACAGGCTGGTTACTTGTAGAGGCATTGTCACACCTTTCTCTGACCCCCTCCCCTGTCACAGCTGCAGCTGAGTGTGTGTCTATGGTGTCTATGCAAGCAGAAATATCAGAGTTCACTCCCTCCTCCCTTACATCATTCATAGATAACACATTAACATTGTCCGGAGGCATGTCAGTACTGGCTGAAGGTTCAGCCCTTGGTTGGGGCCCAAACTGGGAGGTTATCTGCCCCAAATCTGTCCCAAGTAGCACGTTTGCAGGGATCCGATCAGTTACCCCCACCTCCCTCACCCCTCGCCCTGCGCCCCAGTCCACATAAATGTCAGCAACAGGCAGCGCCGGGTCAGTGCCTCCAATCCCGGAGACAGCGAGGGTTTTTCCAGGGATCAAGTCTTGGGGGGACACCATCTCAGGCCGCACCAGAGTCACCTCCGAGGCGCTGTCTCGCAGTCCTATGGTCACAGACCGGCTGACGGTGACAGGTTGGAAGCTGTCCAGGGACCTACCACCACCCCCACCCACACAATACACCTTGGGCGGCCCTTGGGACGGGGACGGAGCCGGGGCCTTGGGACGCTGAGGGCACATGGCCTTGAAGTGTCCAGGTAGGTTGCACTGGTGGCACCGTCTTGGCTCTGCCACGGGCCTGGAGAGGGGAGTTGAGGGGGACACCCCCTGCAGTCTAGGGGCAGGTGGGGCAGTCGCAGAGTTCATCTTACCCCCTCTCCAGGTGCTGCTGGTGGCCGCTCTCCTGGCCTCAGGGGCCCGGTTGTTGGTGTAGTCATCGGCAAGGGCAGCTGTAGCCGTGGACCCCTTTGGCTTCTGGTCTCGGATGAACTGGCGGAGATCCTCAGGGCAGTTCCACAAGAGTTGCTCCGTGATGAACAAGTCCAGGATCTCCGGTCCGGTGGAAAGCTGCAGGCCTTGGGTCCAGTGGTCGGCAGCTCGGGCAAGTGCCCGCCTGTGGTCAGCCCAGGAGTCCTTTGGTCCCTTCTGTAGGCTCCGGAACTTCTTGCGGTAGGACTCCGGGGTGAGGTTGTACTGTTGGATCAGGGCCCGCTTGATGGTGTCGTAGCCCTGATCTGCCTCAGCAGGCAAGTCCCCAAGGACATCCAGGGCCTTGCCCCTTAAACGGGGGGTCAGGTATTTGGCCCACTGGTCCTTGTCCAGATGGTGCTGCAAGCAAGTCCGTTCAAAAGCAGTCAAGAAAGAGTCCAAGTCTCCATCCTTCTCCAGCACTGGGAAGTCCTCAACACGGACCTTTGGAAGTTTGGTGTCTCGAAGGTCACATGTGGCTGATGAGGGCCGGAGCTGAGCTAGCTGCAGCTGGTAGTCACGGTCTGCCTGTCGCTCTCGCTCTTCACGCGCTGCCTGCCGCTCTCGCTCCGCAGCCTCACGCTCTGCGTGCCGCTCCGCAGCCTCAGCGTCACGCGCTGCCTGCCGCTCTGCCCTGCGCTCTGCCAGGAGTTCCTTGTAGCCCTTCTGGTCTCCAGCCTGGAGAAGGGCCATAGCCATTTGAAGAAGGCTATCCGAGCCTCCCAGGCTCGGTGGAATGGCACGTGGTGATCTGTGGCACGCTGCAGAGCTAGGCGATTCACTGTCCCTTTCAGAGCGGAGGGCTGGCATCTGGCTCGTTGAGGAACCTTGGGTGAGCTCCTCCTCATCTTGTCCAGCAGTGCCAGGTTGCGCAATGTCCTCGGCAGAACGGTTTTCTGGCGTCGAGCTCCTGGAGGACTCGTGGGCAACCTCCTCATTGCTGTCCACAGCACCGTCCTCCCTCTCTTCGGCTCCTGCCTTAGCATTGGCCAGTTGCATAGCTCTGCTCCTGGTGCCATCAGCCATTCTTGCAGACTTTTGGTCACTGACACAGAACTGACACCTGATGCCTCCACACACCTTACAGTATCTGCACTCTGACACTCTAGTGTTGAGCTAGTCTGAAGACCCCAGCAGCCACAGCTGCTGCAGGCAGTCTTTAGTGTCTGGGAGTATGGGTCTCACACTCACACACACTATTATCTCGATCCCACCGCTATGCCACCAATATGTCACAAACCACCGGGGGGGTCACTCAGAAATCCCCCGCGCTGGCTACCAGTACGTCACAATCGGGGGGTAACAAGTGGGGGTCACCCCTCCTTTATACCTCCCGACCGACAGACAGAGCACGTGACGCGCTCTCTAGCGCCCCTCTTATAGTCAGGCCAATTATGGAATTGCCCGACCATAAGCAAGGAGGCCGCTATACTACTTATGCCGATTATTGAAGGGTCCCCGGTGAGAGTAAGGTATATATTCCCCCGACCTCCGCGGGCGGAATATATAAAATCTCCCCGAATCTCACTGGCCTCCCCACAATAATCCTTGGCACAATTCGCTGCCACCAACCGATTTACGGTAACTATTAGCCGAACACACAGACGTGGGATTCAAGATCGAGATAACAGAACAGCCCAAGATTAATTATATAATTTAATCAGCCTAAAGCACACTAGAAACTACAATATATACAATAGGGAATCTACAGAATATACATATGTCAGAGTACAGTTACAATCAAAGCATGGGTTACAAACAGGCATACAGAGTTCCAGCAGTTACCTTGTTGCGTCTGGCCACAGGGGGGCGCTGTAGACCAGGTTTCCAGGAACTCCCTCACAGGTCTTTCCCAACCAGGCCCCCGAGCAGAAGAACACTGGAAAATGGCCGAAGTAGGGTTATCAACCTGGGCAATCCAGGTCCCCTCCTACCTTAGTGACCTCACAGGGAGCACTGCTCCACCCCTGGCTGGAGTTATGGACAAAATCCACAACATGGAATATGGCCATAACTTGGCCTGGGAGCGTCGTAGGCGGACGCCAATGCTCTCATTGTGACAGTTATGAATTTAGCTACAGAACGAGGGGACTCATGACCTGTCTGCCAGTTCCCCATTGGCTGATATCACGCCTGGGGCATTTCCCAATGTCCTGCTCCCATAAAAAGGGGGTGCCGGCATCGTCCACATGCGGAGACACCATTTTTATGGTTGCCATATTTATCGGAAATATGGCTTGCGAGATATGAACCATTTTTTACTGGAGTCGTTCTGTCTGGCTATTTCCATAGCCTTGCTAACTAGCTAGCAGCCCCCACTACAGGGTCACGGCAGGGAGTCATCCTGTGTCCATTGTCCCTAAGCCACCTAATTTCCATATCACAGGACATGGCCATGGGATTTGTTGCTAAACCAGTTGTGTGAAGGAAAGGGGGGGTGACACCAGGAGAGGGCTTCCTGACATACTTGAATATCATGATTTATCGTCATATCTCCGGATTTACCTCACAGTGGTCCTTAGGGTGAGGTTGATGGCTCTTGAGAGTTTGGGGCATTCAGGTGTTGGTGGCTCACTGGAGTTAGTGGCATTTAGGAAGGGAGTTGACTGTAGTTCTCCAGATTTAGGGATGGTTAGAATGAACAAAAATATGTATTGTTATTTTTAAATGAAAAAGAGGTCCCACTCCAAACATAGGAAAAGCATGAAAAAATGTATTCCATGCCAAAGGTAGACCGTGAGGTGTCTCAAGGTGTGAACGTCTTCCACTTGAGAGTAGCTCACACTTTGACAAAATACGTGGTGACCTCTGGCATGAAATACATTTTGTCACGTTTTTTGCACCTCCTTTTCTCCTATATATTGTCGTTTCTATAGTTATATAGAGGTAAGATGGATCGCGCGGAGCAGTAATATCTGACACGGCTTCTGTCTCTCCTAGGATGGGGTCACCCACACTGCTTCTACTGCCACCTGGAGCTGGGCTCAGACAGGGAAGTGCCCTCAGTCTTTGCCAAGTATGTGGAGGTGGAATTTTCTATGCCTGCAGCATCTGCCTCCAAGACTGCGGTGCGATCTATTTCTGTAGAAGAACGGACAGAAATCAAGAAGTGGGTGAACTACTCAGCACATTACTACTACAAGGTAAGACAATGCTGAAAGCCCACCACATTATGTGGCAATTATTGACCGGGTAGGAGTCATAGAACCTGATCCAGTCTAACAGTATATAAATGGAGACATGGGGGTTTTGTTTCTGTGCCCACTGCAGCCCCCCACTCGTTGCCGTCTCTGTGCATGGTCGCAGCTTATACTGATTCTTCTCTTTCATGATCAGGTGGAAATTGAGCAGAAGAAGACCCTGAACCCCGAGGCCGAGGACGAGGTTGTGGAGAATCCAGCTGAATGTGTCGCCCAATAACTGACCGGGAAACTGGAGTGAAGCAATTTCTGCAGCCTTAATGGTGTCAGGAGACTGGTACAAAGCCGAGACCAGGTGCCCATCACCAGCTCCATATGTGCCAGGGCTCCATTTTCTCTGGGGATGATGATGAGCGATAGGCACTTTACAATGTTGTACCGATTGGCTGCTCATTCATGAACATTAATGGGAAAGGGACTGATAACATTAGACGTTGTGATTGCACTAGAGAAGGAAACTGTAGAAGACAGTAATAGAGGACCAAGAAGTCGGGAAAACACGGAGAGCTGCGCTACAGGCGGAGAACTGCACAACCTGTCTGTAGTCGCCTTCCTCCATAGCAGTGACATTTCAGAGACTGGTCGTTACCTGGGGAGGGGCGCCCCGGTATCCGTGAGCAAAATCTTCATCCTGATGTTCATTAAATGGACCAGATGCCGAAATCTATATAGTGTTTAATGTCAAAAGGCCGGTCAGATATAGGTGTGGGCTGGAGACTGGCGGGCGGGCCAGCCGGAGCCTGGTGGGTAGACCAGAGACCAAGGGGTGGGCTGGAGACCTGTGGACGGACCGGCGCCTGGTGGGTAGACTAGAGACCAAGGGGTGGGCTGGAGACTGGCGGGAGGACTGGAGACTAGTTGGTAAACCAGAGACTGACAGTTGGGCCGGAGACCGGCAAGTCAGCTAGTGACCAGGGAGGGAGCCAGAAATCGGAGGGCAGACCAAAAACTAGTGGGCGTGCTTGAGACCGGCAGGTGGGCTGGCGTGCTTGAGACCGGCAGGTGGGCTGGCGTGCTGGTGACAGGCAGGTGGGCTGGCGTGCTGGTGACAGGCAGGTGTGCTGGCGTGCTGGTGACAGGCAGGTGGGCTGGCGCGCTGGTGACAGGCAGGTGGGCTGGCGTGCTGGAGACCGGCAGGGGGGCTGGCGTGCTGGTGATGGGCAGGTGGGTTGGCGTGCTGGAGACCGGCAGGGGGGCTGGCGTGCTGGAGACCGGCAGGTGGGCTGGCGTGCTGGTGACGGGCAGGTGGGCTGGCGTGCTGGAGACCGGCAGGGGGGCTGGCTTGCTGGTGACGGGCAGGTGGGCTGGCATGCTGGAGACCGGCAGGGGGGCTGGCGTGCTGGTGACGGGCAGGGGGGCTGGCGTGCTGGAGACGGGCAGGTGGGCTGGCGTGCTGGAGACCGGCAGGGGGGCTGGCGTGCTGGAGACCGGCAGGGGGGCTGGCGTGCTGGAGACGGGCAGGGGGGCTGGCGTTCTGGAGACCGGCAGGGGGGCTGGCGTGCTGGAGACCGGCAGGGGGGCTGGCGTGCTGGAGACGGGCAGGGGGGCTGGATTCCCGTCCTGTAGTTATCGATGAGCCAGCGCTGAGAAATGAAGCTTCAGCGATACATGCAGTTTATCGTGGCAGTGCCCGTGGCTGCTCTCCAGGCTCGTCCGCTGCGTCCTCGCAGCCTGATTTCTCAGCGCTCGCACATCGGGAACTACAGGACGGGAATCGTCTCTTGTACTAGGACCGGTGCCGCCATGCTGATGGTTTCCCTTTATTCTGCGCAGATTTACGTTATCTCGAATACCCTTGTTACATCCATGTCTGTGGGGAATAGTGACCCCGGATCTCTGCCCTCACTGTGACTGTCTGCTCAGCCCCCACAATGCACCTGTGGCCGCAGCTCTGGATGTGACTGGAGGATGGAGCACCATTTTGGCGATTCTCTCTCCTCGCTGCCCCCATTGGTGATTGCCTCTGTTCCAGCGCTGATGACGATGGACGCCACATCTCCCTGCAGCTCAGCCGGCCGGAACGCTGCATCACCCCACGACTGACGCATTTCACACCCGAGGGACCCTAGAAAGTGTTCATTAGGAAGGTCAGTGGTGCCTGCAATGTAATTACGAGAGGAGCAGGCGCTTTCCTGCCCCCGGACCCCCGGACGGGTTCAGGCACTGTGCTCTGTATATGGACCGGGACGTACCCGTCTGCACCCACCATTAATCTGATGGGGGAGGGGCGCCAGAGGGAACCTTTGCCCTGTCTGAGCCATCGAAGGGTTTGGCCGATCACACGGCGGAGGCCGCGCCACTGACTAGGCCGGTCACACGGCGGAGGCCGCGCCACTGACTCCAGAATGGATCGTTATTAAACAGTCACTTATTAAACCTCCAGGAACCGCAGCAGCCGACAACCCCCGGAGTGCACAACACAGCGCCCCCTCTGGCCTCACCTATGTATAGCACCCCTCCTCACCCACGAAACCAGAGTCTGCAGTCCTATGTAACAGCACAGATAACACAGTGATATCTCTCTGAGGACAGATAATGTAGTAGATGTCACCTGCAGTCCTATGTAACACCACAGATAACACAGTGATATCTCTGAGTACAGATAATGTAGTAGATGTCACCTGCAGTCCTATGTAACACCACAGATAACACAGTGATATCTCTGAGTACAGATAATGTAGTAGATGTCACCTGCAGTCCTATGTAACAGCACAGATAACACAGTGATATCTCTGAGTACAGATAATGTAGTAGATGTCACCTGCAGTCCTATGTAACACCACAGATAACACAGTGATATCTCTCTGAGGACAGATAATGTAGTAGATGTCACCTGCAGTCCTATGTAACACCACAGATAACACAGTGATATCTCTCTGAGTACAGATAATGTAGTAGATGTCACCTGCAGTCCTATGTAACACCACAGATAACACACTGATATCTCTCTGTGTACAGATAATGTAGTAGATGTCACCTGCAGTCCTATGTAACACCACAGATAACACAGTGATATCTCTCTGAGGACAGATAATGTAGTAGATGTCACCTGCAGTCCTATGTAACACCACAGATAACACAGTGATATCTCTCTGAGTACAGATAATGTAGTAGATGTCACCTGCAGTCCTATGTAACACCACAGATAACACAGTGATATCTCTCTGAGTACAGATAATGTAGTAGATGTCACCTGCAGTCCTATGTAACACCACAGATAACACAGTGATATCTCTCTGAGGACAGATAATGTAGTAGATGTCACCTGCAGTCCTATGTAACACCACAGATAACACAGTGATATCTCTCTGAGTACAGATAATGTAGTAGATGTCACCTGCAGTCCTATGTAACACCACAGATAACACAGTGATATCTCTGAGTACAGATAATGTAGTAGATGTCACCTGCAGTCCTATGTAACACCACAGATAACACACTGATATCTCTCTGTGTACAGATAATGTAGTAGATGTCACCTGCAGTCCTATGTAACACCACAGATAACACAGTGATATCTCTCTGAGTACAGATAATGTAGTAGATGTCACCTGCAGTCCTATGTAACACCACAGATAACACAGTGATATCTCTCTGAGGACAGATAATGTAGTAGATGTCACCTGCAGTCCTATGTAACACCACAGATAACACAGTAATATATCTCTGAGTACAGATAATGTAGTAGATATCACCTGCAGTCCTATGTAACACCACAGATAACACAGTGATACCTCTGAGTACAGATAATGTAGTAGATGTCACCTGCAGTCCTATGTAACACCACAGATAACACAGTAATATATCTCTGAGTACAGATAATGTAGTAGATGTCACCTGCAGTCCTATGTAACACCACAGATAACACAGTGATACCTCTGAGTACAGATAATGTAGTAGATGTCACCTGCAGTCCTATGTAACACCACAGATAACAGTGATATCTCTGAGTACAGATAATGTAGTAGATGTCACCTGCAGTCCTATGTAACACCACAGATAACACAGTGATACCTCTGAGCACAGATAATGTAGTAGATGTCACATGCAGTCCTATGTAACACCACAGATAACAGTGATATCTCTGAGTACAGATAATGTAGTAATGTCACCTGCAGTCCTATGTAACACCACAGATAACAGTGATATCTCTGAGTACAGATAATGTAGTAGATGTCACCTGCAGTCCTATGTAACACCACAGATAACAGTGATATCTCTGAGTACAGATAATGTAGTAGATGTCACCTGCAGTCCTATGTAACACCACAGATAACACAGTGATACCTCTGAGCACAGATAATGTAGTAGATGTCACCTGCAGTCCTATGTAACACCACAGATAACACAGTGATATCTCTGAGTACAGATAATGTAGTAGATGTCACCTGCAGTCCTATGTAACACCACAGATAACACAGTGATACCTCTGAGTACAGATAATGTAGTAGATGTCACCTGCAGTCCTATGTAACACCACAGATAACACAGTGATATCTCTGAGTACAGATAATGTAGTAGATGTCACCTGCAGTCCTATGTAACACCACAGATAACACAGTGATATCTCTGAGCACAGATAGGGTAAGTTCACACAGTGCGTTTTTCGCGGCGTTTTTGCGCATTTTTCGGGTGCGTTTTTGCTCAGAAAACTGCAGGACTTTGCTTCCCCAGCAAAGTCTATGGGTTTTCATTTTTGCTGTCTGCACACAGCATTTTTTTTCAGCTGCGTTTTTGTGGTGCCACAAAAACGCAGCATGTCAATTATTCCCCGTGTTTTTCACTGCGCTTTTCATTCATTGAGTGCAATGGGATGTTGAAAGACGCAATGAGAAACGCAAATTGCAAATATAGCTGCGTTTTGGTGCGTTTCTAAGACCAAAAACGCAGCTATAAACGCAGGAGGTGGGTAGTAAAGTGACGTGTACAGGAAGAGGATTCCTTCTGTCAGTAAATACAGAAGCGTGAATCCTCCCGGTACCGTCACCGCCGCGTCCACCTCCCGTCCTGTGCATGTATGCTGCCGTGCGGCGCCATGTCTGGGCGGGAGGTGGAAGTCGCTGCGAAAATAAAAGTGAACAGTAGAAGAAAAAAAAAGTCATACTCACCTGTCTGCAGACTCCCGGTGCCATGCCCGCTCCCAGCTCCTCACGGTAACGCCACCCCCGCTCCGGCTGTGTGCAGTCTCCCCGGGTACGTGTGCCTGCAGGATGCAGGACCTGGCGATGGATCACCTGATGCAGTCACCTGACGCATCAGCTGATCGTAAGTCTCGGGCTGACGCCAGCGGCCGGCCGGCTTCACCTATCAGCAGATGCGTCAGGAGACTTCACCCCTGATTACCGGCAGCTCCTGCAGCGATCGGATGGGATCAGACTCCGCTCCAGGAGCTGCCGGTAATCAGCACATAAGTGAGTATTTTTTTTTTTTTTCACCGATGCATCTGCTGATTGTATAAACGGCTTTTTTACAATCAGCTGATGTGTGATGTGCTTCAGCCCCTAGAACCTGACACATCATCTGATCGCTTTGCCTTCCAGCAAACCGATCAGATGATATTGGATCCGGATTGGATGGCGCAGGACCCTGACCCAGGATTACTGCGGAGGGGGGGGTTCTTTATTTCAATAAAGATGGAGTCACTAATTGTGTTGTGTTTTATTTCTAATAAAAATATTTTTCTGTGTGTTGTGTTTTTTTTTTATCTTTACTAGAAATTCATGGTGGCCATGTCGAATATTGGTGTGACACCATGAATTTCAGGCTTAGGGCCAGCTGATAATATACAGCTAGCCCTAAACCCATTATTTCCCAGCGAGCCACCGTCACCAGGGCAGCTGGAAGAGTTGGATACAGCGCCAGAAGATGGCGCTTCTATGAAAGCGCCATTTTCTGGGGTGGCTGCGGACTGCAATTCGTAGTGGGGGTGCCCAGAAAGCATGGGCACCCTGCACTGTGGATTCCAATCCCCAGCTGCCTAGTTGTACCCGGCTGGACACAAAAATTAGGCGAAGCTCACGTCATTTTTTTTTTTTAAATTATTTCATGAACTTCATGAAATAATTAAAAAAAAGGGCTTCTCTATATTTTTGGTTCTCAGCTGGGTACAAATAGGCAGCTGGGGGTTGGGGGCAGCCCGTACCTGCCTGCTGTACCCGGCTAGCATACAAAAATATGGCGAAGCCCACGTCATTTTTTTTGTTTGGGGGAGGCAAAGAAATCCTGCATATAGTCCTGGAAGGAGGATGCTGAGCCTTGTAGTTCGACAGCTGCTGTCTGCTCTCCTGCATACACTATTGGATGGAGGATGCTGAGCCTTGTAGTTCTGCAGCTGCTGTCTGCTCTCCTGCATATACTATTGGATGGAGGATGCTGAGCCTTGTAGTTCGACAGCTGCTGTCTGCTCTCCTGCATACACTATTGGATGGAGGATGCTGAGCCTTGTAGTTCGACAGCTGCTGTCTGCTCTTCTGCATACACTATTGGATGGAGGATGCTGAGCCTTGTAGTTCTGCAGCTGCTGTCTGCTCTCCTGCATACACTATTGGATGGAGGATGCTGAGCCTTGTAGTTTGACAGCTGCTGTCTGCTCTCCTGCATACACTATTGGATGGAGGATGCTGAGCCTTGTAGTTCGACAGCTGCTGTCTGCTCTTCTGCATACACTATTGGATGGAGGATGCTGAGCCTTGTAGGTCTGCTCCCCCTGACTCTCCCTCCAGCCTCCTGTCCTGGATGGAGCATGCTGAGCCTTGTAGTTCTGCAGCTGCTGTCTGCTCTCCTGCATACACTAGTGGATGGAGTATGCTGAGCATTGTAGGTTTGCTCCCCCTGCCTCTCCCTCCAGCATACAGTCCTGGATGGAGCATGCTGAGCTTTGTAGTTCTGCAGCTGTCTGCTCTCCTGCATACACTAGTGGAGAATGAAGAACATATTGAAGAAGGAAATGACATCAGACCTTTTTTTTTTGTTCACTGATAAAAAACGCATAAATACGTAGTGAGCAAAAACGCAGCAAAAAACGCACCAAATCGCGGCAAAACGCACAAAAACGCAGCGGCAAAAAAGCGCAGTGTGTGAACCTAGCCATAATGTAGTAGATGTCACCTGCAGTCCTATGTAACACCACAGATAACACAGTGATATCTCTGAGTACAGATAATGTAGATGTCACCTGCAGTCCTATGTAACACCACAGATAACACAGTCATATCTCTGAGTACAGATAATGTAGTAGATGTCACCTGCAGTCCTATGTAACACCACAGATAACAGTGATATCTCCCTACAGATAATGTGAAGGAAGAAAGACAGCTGGCATATAGTGTTAAAGTAAAACCATTTTACCCTTTATTATTGCAGACTATGTTGCACTCTTCTTTTCTCTCCTTCTCTCTCCCTATCGCTCACTCTCCCTTCTTCACTCTCTCTCCCCCTCCTACGTTCTCTCCTTCGCTCCCTTCCTTCCTTCGCTTTCTTCCTTCCTTTGCTCTCTCTTTCTTCCCTCCTTTGCTCTCCCTCTCTCCTCCTTTGCGCTCCCCTCCATCGCTCCCTCTCCCCTCCATCGCTCCCTCTCCCCTCCATAGCTCCCTCTCTCCTCCATCGCGCCCTCTCCCCTCCATCGCTCCCTCTCCCCTCCATCGCTCCCTCTCCCCTCCATCGCTCCCTCTCCCCTCCATAGCTCCCTCTCTCCTCCATCGCTCCCTCTCCCCTCCATCGCTCCCTCCCCCCTCCATCGCTCTCTCTCCCCTCCATAGCTCCCTCTCTCCTCCATCGCTCCCTCCCCCCCTCCATCGCTCCCTCTCCCCTCCATCGCTCCCTCTCCCCTCCATCGCTCCCTCTCCCCTCCATCGCTCCCTCTCCCCTCCATCGCTCCCTCTCCCCTCCATCGCTCCCTCTCCCCTCCATCGCTCCCTCTCCCCTCCATCGCTCCCTCTCCCCTCCATCGCTCCCTCTCCCCTCCATCGCTCTCTCTCTCCCCTCCATCGCTCTCTCTCTCCCCTCCATCGCTCTCTCTCCCCTCCATCGCTCCCTCTCCCCTCCATCGCTCCCTCTCCCCTCCATCGCTCCCTCTCCCCTCCATCGCTCCCTCTCCCCTCCATCGCTCTCTCTCCCCTCCATCGCTCCCTCTCCCCTCCATCGCTCTCTCTCCCCTCCATCGCTCTCTCTCCCCTCCATCGCTCCCTCTCCCCTCCATCGCTCCCTCTCCCCTCCATCGCTCTCTCCACTGCATCGCTCTCCCCTCAATCGCTCTCTCCCCTCCATTGCTCTCTCTCCCCTCCTTCTCGCTCTCTCCCCTCCTCGCTCTCTCCCCTCCTCGCTCTCTCCCCTCCTCGCTCTCTCCCCTCCTTCTCGCTCTCTCCTTCCTCCTTCTCGCTCTCTCCCCTCCTTCTCGCTCTCTCCTTCCTCCTTCTCTCGCTCTCTCCTTCCTCCTTCTCTCTCTCTCTCCCCTCCTTCTCGCTCTCTCTCCCCTCCTTCTCACCCTCTCTCCTCTCCTTCTAGCCCTCTCTCCCCTCTCCTCGCTCTCTCCCCCCTCCTTCTCGCTCTCTCCCCCCTCCTTCTCGCTCTCTCCCCCCTCCTTCTCGCTCTCTCCCCCCTCCTTCTCGCTCTCTCCCCCCTCCTTCTCGCTCTCTCCCCCCTCCTTCTCATTCTCTTCCCCCTCCTTCTCGCTCCCTCTCCCCTCCTTTTGCTCTCTCCCCCTCCTTCTTGCTCTCTCTCGCCCCTCCTTCTTGCTCGCTCTCTCCCCTCCTTGCTCTTTCTATCCCCTCCTTCTTGCTCTCTCTATCCCCTCCTTCTTGCTCTATCTCTCCTCCTTTCTCGCTCTCTCTTCCCTCTTTCTCACACTCTCTTCCCTTTCATTTTCTGTCTTCGTTTGCTTTCTCTCTCCCCTCCTTTGATCTCTCTCCCCTCCTTTGATCTTTCTCCCCTCCTTTTGATCTTTCTCCCCTCCTTTGATCTTTCTCCCCTCCTGCTCGCTCTCTCTCCCCTTCTTCTCGCGCTCTCCCCCTCCTTCTCGCTCTCTCTCCCCTCCTTCTCGCTCTCCCCCCCCTCCTTTCTCGCTCTCCCCCCTCCTTCTCGCTCTCTCCCCCCTCCTTCTCGCTCTCTCCCCCCTCCTTCTCGCTCTCTCCCCCCTCCTTCTCGCTCTCTCCCCCCTCCTTCTCGCTCTCTCCCCCCTTCTTCTCGCCCTCTCTCCCCTTTTATTCACGCTCTCTCCCCTTTCTCTCTCTCCCCTTCTTTGCTCTCTCTCTCCCCTCCTATGATCTCTCTTCTTTCCTATGCTCTCTCTCCCCTCCTTTGATCTCTCTCCCCGCCTTTGATCTCTCTCCCCTCCTTCTCGCTCTCTCTGTCCTAATTCGCTCTCTCTGCCTTTCGTTCGCTCTCTCTGCTTCACTCATCCTCTCTCCCCTCCTCGCTCCCTCTCTCCTCCTTCTCGCTCTCTCTCTCCCCTCCTTCTCGCTCTCTCCCCTCCTTCTCGCTCTCTCTCCCCTCTTTCTCGCTCTCTCACCTCCAGCGCTCTCCCCTCCAACCCTCTCTCCCCTCCATTGCTTTCCCCTCCATCTCTTTCCCTCTCCCCTCCTTCTCGCCTTCTCTCCCCTTTTATTCACGCTCTCTTCCCTTTGCTCTCTGTCCCCTCCTTTGCTCTCTCCCTCCATCGCTTTCTCTCTCCCCTCCTTCTCGCCCTCTCTCCTCCTTCTCACCCTCTCTCCTCCTTCTTACCCTCCCCTTTTTCTCTCTCTCCCCTCCTTTGCTCTCTCTCCCCTCCTCGCCCTCTCTCCCCTCCTTCTCGCCCTCTCTCCTCCTTCTCACCCTCTCTCCTCCTTCTTACCCTCCCCTTTTTCTCTCTCTCCCCTCCTTTGCTCTCTCTCCCCTCCTCGCCCTCTCTCCCCTCCTTCTCGCTCTCTCTCTCTCCCCTCTTTCTCGCTTTCTCCCCTCTTTCTCGCCCTCTCCCCTCCTTCTTGCTCTCTCTCTCCCCTCCTTCTTGCTCTCTCTCCCCTTCTTCCTGCTCTCTCTGCCTTTCGTTCGCTCTCTCTGCTTCACTCACTCTGTCCTTTCCCGCTCTCTCTTCATCCTCTCTCCCCTCCTTCGCACTCTCTCCTCTCTGCCCTCCTTTGTTCTTTGCTCTTGCACTTTCTCTCCCCTTTTTCACTCTCGCACTCTCTGTGAACAAACATTTTAAAGGAAGAATATACAGTGTGTCCACCCATATCCTGTATACACCGCACCTATATACAGTGCGTCCACCCATATCTTGTATACACCGCACCTATATACAGTGTGTCCACTCATATCCTGTATACACCGCACCTATATACAGTGCGTCCACCCATATCCTGTATACACCGCACCTATATACAGTGTGTCCACCCATATCCTGTATACACCGCACCTATATACAGTGTGTCCCCCCATATCCTGTATACACCGCACCTATATACAGTGCGTCCACCCATATCTTGTATACACCGCACCTATATACAGTGTGTCCACTCATATCCTGTATACACCGCACCTATATACAGTGTGTCCACCCATATCCTGTATACACCGCACCTATATACAATGTGTCCACCCATATCCTGTATACACCGCACCTATATACAGTGTGTCCACCCATATCCTGTATACACCGCACCTATATACAGTGTGTCCACCCATATCCTGTATACACCGCACCTATATACAGTGTGTCCACCCATATCCTGTCCACCGCCATTAACTTGAGAGCGGCGGCAGCTATAGGCATAGAAGTGGTGTCTAGGTATAGTAAAGTAGCCATGCGCTACACAATGAAACCACTTATAGCGCCACCTGGTGGAAAACAACGGAGTTAGCATTTTTATCTCGAAAACAAAAAGAGATAGAGAAAAAAAGTGAATTACAAAGTTTTGGGCCTCATCAATTCAATACGAATCCACACCTTACACAGAAATGCTGTGATTAGAACGTGTATAACTCACAAGGCTGCGGAGGTGAAGCGACACCTCATGGAGACCTTCCTACAAGTCATTGGGTATGGAGCTGTGTGGAGTGGCCTCCGCTCACCTGACCTGACCCCATTGCACTCCTTTCTGTGAGGTCACATCACACAGCTGCGACCCCTCCCCCAACATTGCAGGACCTACCACCACGTATCACAGATGTGTGGAAACGTGTCACCTACCATATTGCACAGCGTGCAGCAAGATACAGTATGCTGTGCAGAGGCCAGATGTGCATTACAGCAAGATACAGTATGCTGTGCAGAGGCCAGATGTGCATTACAGCAAGATACAGTATGCTGTGCAGAGGCCAGATGTGCATTGCAGCAAGATACAGTATGCTGTGCAGAGCCCAGATGTGCATTGCAGCAGGATACAGTATGCTGTGCAGAGGCCAGATGTGCATTTCAGCAATATACAGTATGCTGTGCAGAGCCCAGATGTGCATTGCAGCCAGATACAGTATGCTGTGCAGAGGCCAGATGTGCATTGCAGCCAGTTACAGTATGCTGTGCAGAGGCCAGATATGCATTGCAGCAAGATACAGTATGCTGTGCAGAGGCCAGATGTGCATTGCAGCCAGATACAGTATGCTGTGCAGAGCCCAGATGTGCATTGCAGCAAGATACAGTATGCTGTGCAGAGGCCAGATGTGCATTGCAGCAAGATACAGTATGCTGTGCAGAGGCCAGATGTGCATTGCAGCCAGTTACAGTATGCTGTGCAGAGGCCAGATATGCATTGCAGCAAGATACAGTATGCTGTGCAGAGGCCAGATGTGCATTGCAGCCAGATACAGTATGCTGTGCAGAGGCCAGATATGCATTGCAGCAAGATACAGTATGCTGTGCAGAGCCCAGATGTGCATTGCAGCCAGATACAGTATGCTGTGCAGAGGCCAGATATGCATTGCAGCAATATACAGTATGCTGTGCAGAGCCCAGATGTGCATTGCAGCCAGATACAGTATGCTGTGCAGAGGCCAGATATGCATTGCAGCAAGATACAGTATGCTGTGCAGAGGCCAGATGTGCATTGCAGCCAGATACAGTATGCTGTGCAGAGGCCAGATGTGCATTGCAGCAAGATACAGTATGCTGTGCAGAGGCCAGATGTGCATTGCAGCCAGATACAGTATGCTGTGCAAAGCCCAGATGTGCATTGCAGCAAGATACAGTATGCTGTGCAGAGGCCAGATGTGCATTGCAGCAAGAAACAGTATGCTGTGCAGAGGCCAGATGTACATTGCAGCCAGATACAGTATGCTGTGCAGAGCCCAGATGTGCATTGCAGCAAGATACAGTATGCTGTGCAGAGCCCAGATGTGCATTGCAGCAGGATACAGTATGCTGTGCAGAGGCCAGATGTGCATTGCAGCAATATACAGTATGCTGTGCAGAGCCCAGATGTGCATTGCAGCCAGATACAGTATGCTGTGCAGAGGTCAGATATGCATTGCAGCAAGATACAGTATGCTGTGCAGAGGCCAGATGTGCATTGCAGCCAGATACAGTATGCTGTGCAGAGGCCAGATGTGCATTGCAGCAAGATACAGTATGCTGTGCAGAGGCCAGATATGCATTGCAGCAAGATACAGTATGCTGTGCAGAGGCCAGATGTGCATTGCAGCCAGATACAGTATGCTGTGCAGAGGCCAGATGTGCATTGCAGCCAGATACAGTATGCTGTGCAAAGCCCAGATGTGCATTGCAGCAAGATACAGTATGCTGTGCAGAGGCCAGATGTGCATTGCAGCAAGAAACAGTATGCTGTGCAGAGGCCAGATGTGCATTGCAGCCAGATACAGTATGCTGTGCAGAGGCCAAATGTGCATTGCAGCAGGATACAGTATGCTGTGCAGAGGCCAGATGTGCATTGCAGCAAGATACAGTATGCTGTGCAGAGGCCAGATGTGCATTGCAGCAAGATACAGTATGCTGTGCAGAGGCCAGATGTGCATTGCAGCAAGATACAGTATGCTGTGCAGAGCCCAGATGTGCATTGCAGCAAGATACAGTATGCTGTGCAGAGGCCAGATGTGCATTGCAGCTGACGGGGGCCACTGTGAACATAAAGTTAGCATTTCTGTATGCAAGGTGTGGATTCGTATTGAATTGATGATGCCCTACATTTTTTTAATTCACTTTTTTTCTCTATCTCGTTCCATTTTCGAGATAAAAATGCTAACTCCGTTGTTTTCCACCAGGTGGAGCTATAAGTGGTTTCATTGTGTAGCGCATGGCTACTTTACTATATCTAGACACCACTTCTATGCCTATAGCTGCCGCCGTTCTCAAGTTAATGGCGGTGGAGAGTATAAGTGGTTTTACTTGAACAACGTGGTGAGATAAGAGCACAACACACGGTATAGAAGTCATCTATCCCTCTACCGCCCTCATGGGGTGATAGATAGCACAGCACACAGTATAGAAGACGTCCTGCTCTCTGCCGCCCTCATGTGGTGAGATAAGAGCACAGCACACAGTATAGAAGACGTCCTGCTCTCTGCCGCCCTCATGTGGTGAGATAAGAGCACAGCACACAGTATAGAAGACGTCCTGCTCTCTGCCGCCCTCATGTGGTGAGATAAGAGCACAGCACACAGTATAGAAGACGTCCTGCTCTCTGCCGCCCTCATGTGGTGAGATAAGAGCATAGCACACAGTATAGAAGACGTCCTGCTCTCTGCCGCCCTCATGTGGTGAGATAAGAGCACAGCACACAGTATAGAAGACGTCCTGCTCTCTGCCGCCCTCATGTGGTGAGATAAGAGCACAGCACACAGTATAGAAGACGTCCTGCTCTCTGCCGCCCTCATGTGGTGAGATAAGAGCACAGCACACAGTATAGAAGACGTCCTGCTCTCTGCCGCCCTCATGTGGTGATAGATAGCACAGCACACAGTATAGAAGACGTCCTGCTCTCTGCCGCCCTCATGTGGTGAGATAAGAGCACAGCACACAGTATAGAAGACGTCCTGCTCTCTGCCGCCCTCATGTGGTGAGATAAGAGCACAGCACACAGTATAGAAGACGTCCTGCTCTCTGCCGCCCTCATGTGGTGAGATAAGAGCATAGCACACAGTATAGAAGACGTCCTGCTCTCTGCCACCCTCATGTGGTGACATAAGAGCACAGCACACAGTATAGAAGACGTCCTGCTCTCTGCCGCCCTCATGTGGTGACATAAGAGCACAGCACACAGTATAGAAGACGTCCTGCTCTCTGCCGCCCTCATGTGGTGATAGCACAGCACACAGTATAGAAGACGTCCTGCTCTCTGCCGCCCTCATGTGGTGATAGCACAGCACACAGTATAGAAGACGTCCTGCTCTCTGCCGCCCTCATGTGGTGAGATAAGAGCACAGCACACAGTATAGAAGACGTCCTGCTCTCTGCCGCCCTCATGTGGTGAGATAGGAGCACAGCACACAGTATAGAAGACGTCCTGCTCTCTGACGCCCTCATGTGGTGAGGTAAGAGCACAGCACACAGTATAGAAGACGTCCTGCTCTCTGCCGCCCTCATGTGGTGAGATAAGAGCACAGCACACAGTATAGAAGACGTCCTGCTCTCTGCCGCCCTCATGTGGTGAGATAGGAGCACAGCACACAGTATAGAAGACGTCCTGCTCTCTGACGCCCTCATGTGGTGAGGTAAGAGCACAGCACACAGTATAGAAGACGTCCTGCTCTCTGCCGCCCTCATGTGGTGAGATAAGAGCACAGCACACAGTATAGAAGACGTCCTGCTCTCTGCCACCCTCATGTGGTGAGAGATAGCACAGCACACAGTATAGAAGACGTCCTGCTCTCTGCCGCCCTCATGTGGTGATAGATAGCACAGCACACAGTATAGAAGACGTCCTGCTCTCTGCCGCCCTAATGTGGTGAGATAAGAGCACAGCACACAGTATAGAAGACGTCCTGCTCTCTGCCGCCCTCATGTGGTGAGGTAAGAGCACAGCACACAGTAATCAAATCAAATCAAATAAGCTTTATTGGCAGGACCAAATACAAATTAGTTTTGCCAAAGCAAGTGTACATTAGGGGCTGGGGCTGTGGGGATGGTGGGTGGGGACTGTAGGAAGGATGGATGGGGCACATCCAGGGTGGGGACTGTGGGGGCACTTCTAGGAGGGGGGCTATGGAAGTCCATGGCTTATGATGGGGCATATCCAGGGTGGGGACTGTAGGAAGGATGGTATAGAAGACGTCTTGCTCTCTGCCGCCCTCATGTGGTGAGATAAGAGCATAGCACACAGTATAGAAGACGTCCTGCTCTCTGCCGCCCTCATGTGGTGATAGATAGCACAGCACACAGTATAGAAGACCTCCTGCTCTCTGCCGCCCTCATGTGGTGAGATAGGAGCACAGCACACAGTATAGAAGACGTCCTGCTCTCTGCCGCCCTCATGTGGTGAGATAAGAGCACAGCATACAGTATAGAAGACGTCCTGCTCTCTGCCGCCCTCATGTGGTGAGGTAAGAGCACAGCACACAGTATAGAAGACGTCCTGCTCTCTGCCGCCCTCATGTGGTGAGATAAGAGCACAGCACACAGTATAGAAGACGTCCTGCTCTCTGCCGCCCTCATGTGGTGAGGTAAGAGCACAGCACACAGTATAGAAGACGTCCTGCTCTCTGCCGCCCTCATGTGGTGAGATAGGAGCACAGCACACAGTATAGAAGACGTCCTGCTCTCTGCCACCCTCATGTGGTGAGAGATAGCACAGCACACAGTATAGAAGACGTCCTGCTCTCTGCCGCCCTCATGTGGTGATAGATAGCACAGCACACAGTATAGAAGACGTCCTGCTCTCTGCCTCCCTCATGTGGTGAGAGATAGCACTGCACACAGTATAGAAGACGTCCTGCTCTCTGCCGCCCTCATGTGGTGAGATAAGAGTACAGCACACAGTATAGAAGACATCTTGCTCTCTGCCGCCCTCATGTGGTGAGAGATAGCACTGCACACAGTATAGAAGACGTCCTGCTCTCTGACGCCCTCATGTGGTAAGATAAGAGCACAGCACACAGTATAGAAGACGTCCTGCTCTCTGCCGCCCTCATGTGGTGAGATAAGAGCACAGCACACAGTATAGAAGACGTCCTGCTCTCTGCCGCCCTCATGTGGTGAGAGATAGCATAGCACACAGTATAGAAGACGTCCTGCTCTCTGCCGCCCTCATGTGGTGAGATAAGAGCACAGCACACAGTATAGAAGACGTCCTGCTCTCTGCCGCCCTCATGTGGTAAGATAAGAGCACAGCACACAGTATAGAAGACGTCCTGCTCTCTGCCGCCCTCATGTGGTGAGGTAAGAGCACAGCACACAGTATAGAAGACGTCCTGCTCTCTGCCGCCCTCATGTGGTGATAGATAGCACAGCACACAGTATAGAAGACGTCCTGCTCTCTGTCGCCCTCATGTGGTGAGGTAAGAGCACAGCACACAGTATAGAAGACGTCCTGCTCTCTGCCGCCCTCATGTGGTGAGGTAAGAGCACAGCACACAGTATAGAAGACGTCCTGCTCTCTGCCGCCCTCATGTGGTGAGATAAGAGCACAGCACACAGTATAGAAGACGTCCTGCTCTCTGCCGCCCTCATGTGGTAAGATAAGAGCACAGCACACAGTATAGAAGACGTCCTGCTCTCTGCCGCCCTCATGTGGTGAGGTAAGAGCACAGCACACAGTATAGAAGACGTCCTGCTCTCTGCCGCCCTCATGTGGTGAGATAAGAGCACAGCACACAGTATAGAAGACGTCCTGCTCTCTGCCGCCCTCATGTGGTGAGAGATAGCACTGCACACAGTATAGAAGACGTCCTGCTCTCTGCCGCCCTCATGTGGTGAGATAAGAGCACAGCACACAGTATAGAAGACGTCCTGCTCTCTGCCGCCCTCATGTGGTGAGATAAGAGCACAGCACACAGTATAGAAGACGTCCTGCTCTCTGCCACCCTCATGTGGTGAGAGATAGCACAGCACACAGTATAGAAGACCTCCTGCTCTCTGCCGCCCTCATGTGGTGAGGTAAGAGCACAGCACACAGTATAGAAGACCTCCTGCTCTCTGCCGCCCTCATGTGGTGAGATAAGAGCACAGCACACAGTATAGAAGACGTCCTGCTCTCTGCCGCCCTCATGTGGTGACATAAGAGCACAGCACACAGTATAGAAGACGTCCTGCTCTCTGACGCCCTCATGTGGTGAGATAAGAGCACAGCACACAGTATAGAAGACGTCCTGCTCTCTGCCGCCCTCATGTGGTGAGATAGGAGCACAGCACACAGTATAGAAGACGTCCTGCTCTCTGCCGCCCTCATGTGGTGAGGTAAGAGCACAGCACACAGTATAGAAGACGTCCTGCTCTCTGCCGCCCTCATGTGGTGAGATAAGAGCACAGCACACAGTATAGAAGACATCCTGCTCTCTGCCGCCCTCATGTGGTGAGATAAGAGCACAGCACACAGTATAGAAGACGTCCTGCTCTCTGCCGCCCTCATGTGGTGAGGTAAGAGCACAGCACACAGTATAGAAGACGTCCTGCTCTCTGCCGCCCTCATGTGGTGAGATAAGAGCACAGCACACAGTATAGAAGACGTCCTGCTCTCTGCCGCCCTCATGTGGTGAGATAAGAGCACAGCACACAGTATAGAAGACGTCCTGCTCTCTGCCGCCCTCATGTGGTGAGATAGGAGCACAGCACACAGTATAGAAGACGTCCTGCTCTCTGCCGCCCTCATGTGGTGAGATAAGAGCACAGCACACAGTATAGAAGACTTCCTGCTCTCTGCCACCCTCATGTGGTGAGATAAGAGCACAGCACACAGTATAGAAGACCTCCTGCTCTCTGCCGCCCTCATGTGGTGAGGTAAGAGCACAGCACACAGTATAGAAGACGTCCTGCTCTCTGCCGCCCTCATGTGGTGAGATAAGAGCACAGCACACAGTATAGAAGACGTCCTGCTCTCTGCCACCCTCATGTGGTGATAGATAGCACAGCACACAGTATAGAAGACGTCCTGCTCTCTGCCGCCCTCATGTGGTGAGATAAGAGCACAGCACACAGTATAGAAGACATCCTGCTCTCTGCCGCCCTCATGTGGTGAGATAAGAGCACAGCACACAGTATAGAAGACGTCCTGCTCTCTGCCGCCCTCATGTGGTGAGGTAAGAGCACAGCACACAGTATAGAAGACATCCTGCTCTCTGCCGCCCTCATGTGGTGAGATAAGAGCACAGCACACAGTATAGAAGACGTCCTGCTC
Source organism: Anomaloglossus baeobatrachus (assembly GCF_048569485.1). Classification (NCBI taxonomy): domain Eukaryota; kingdom Metazoa; phylum Chordata; class Amphibia; order Anura; family Aromobatidae; genus Anomaloglossus; species Anomaloglossus baeobatrachus. The sequence continues at coordinate 5,012,102 of NC_134364.1, read as the reverse complement.
TCTGCCGCCCTCATGTGGTGAGGTAAGAGCACAGCACACAGTATAGAAGACGTCCTGCTCTCTGCCGCCCTCATATGGTGAGATAAGAGCACAGCATACAGTATAGAAGACGTCCTGCTCTCTGCCGCCCTCATGTGGTGAGATAAGAGCACAGCACACAGTATAGAAGACGTCCTGCTCTCTGCCGCCCTCATATGGTGAGATAAGAGCACAGCATACAGTATAGAAGACCTCCTGCTCTCTGCCGCCCTCATATGGTGAGATAAGAGCACAGCATACAGTATAGAAGACGTCTGTTACGGGGGGTTGTCTGATAATAACTTAAAGGAGTATCAGACAGTCAGGGTCCACCGTGCAAAGACTTTGCTGCAGACTATGGCAGAGTGCAATACCTCTGTTAACTCACAGAAGGATATAATAAGTAAGTAAAGCAATTCCTCCCTTACTTGGAGGGTGTGTGGAATGATCTCTGTTAATAATCACAGAGACAAAGGCAATGTGTGCGAAATGGCACCTACCTAGGTCCGCTCTTCTAGTGGTGCAAAAGAGACGAACAGCAGCATAAGCCGCACAAAGCTCCTACCTCTGTTCGCTCCCCTAGTGTGCGAGGATACGAACAACTGCCAGACGCAGTATAAGGAACGTTACCCTAGCGGCAACGTCCACCTACGAGTAGAATCACAAGGCCCAGCCAGACCATGTGCCTCAGGCACCTGCCTATGTCCGCTCCCCTAAGAGGTAAGGATACGGACAGCAGCCGAAGCTGTAAGGTATAAGAACGCTACCCTGCCGGTAGCGCTCACCTAGCATAGACAGAGGAATGCCTAGAGGAACGTGCACAGGGCGTCTACCCTCATGCATGAACCAAGAGGACTGAGCACCATGCGGCGTGTGTCAGGGTCTTATATAGACTCTGTGCCTCATCCAAGATGGAGGACACCAGAGCCAATCGGCTGCCAGAACGACAAGAGTGACGTCATGCTGGCCTATCACCGAGCAAGGCGTCACAAGCACATGACCAGCGACCAATCGGCATAGAAGGTGTCAGAGACATGTGACCTCGTGTCAGCGATGATGTCACCCGCACATGTGCAATGGCTCCAAGATAGGACTTAGTCTCCAGCGCTCGCACATGTGCAGTAGCAAGAAATCTGGACTTAGTCTCCAGCGCTCGCACATGTGCAGTAGCAAGAAATCTGGACTTAGTCTCCAGCGCTCGCACATGTGCAGTAGCAAGAAATCTGGACTTAGTCTCCAGCGCTCGCATATGTGCAGTAGCAAGAAATCTGGACATAGTCTCCAGTGCTCGCAGCAACCGTAACAACGTCCTGCTCTCTGCCGCCCTCATGTGGTGATAGATAGCACAGCACACAGTATAGAAGACGTCATGCTCTCTGCCGCCCTCATGTGGTGAGATAAGAGCACAGCACACAGTATAGAAGACGTCCTGCTCTCTGCCGCCCTCATGTGGTGATAGATAGCACAGCACACAGTATAGAAGACGTCATGCTCTCTGCCGCCCTCATGTGGTGATAGATAGCACAGCACACAGTATAGAAGACGTCATGCTCTCTGCCGCCCTCATGTGGTGAGATAAGAGCACAGCACACAGTATAGAAGACGTCATGCTCTCTGCCGCCCTCATGTGGTGAGATAAGAGCACAGCACACAGTATAGAAGACGTCCTGCTCTCTGCCGCCCTCATGTGGTGAGATAAGAGCACAGCACACAGTATAGAAGACGTCCTGCTCTCTGCCGCCCTCATGTGGTGAGATAGGAGCACAGCACACAGTATAGAAGGCGTCCTGCTCTCTGCTGCCCTCATGTGGTGAGATAAGAGCACAGCACACAGTATAGAAGACGTCCTGCTCTCTGCCGCCCTCATGTGGTGAGATAGGAGCACAGCACACAGTATAGAAGGCGTCCTGCTCTCTGCTGCCCTCATGTGGTGAGATAAGAGCACAGCACACAGTATAGAAGACGTCCTGCTCTCTGCCGCCCTCATGTGGTGAGATAAGAGCACAGCACACAGTATAGAAGGCGTCCTGCTCTCTGCCGCCCTCATGTGGTGAGGTAAGAGCACAGCACACAGTATAGAAGACGTCCTGCTCTCTGCCGCCCTCATGTGGTGAGATAAGAGCACAGCACACAGTATAGAAGACGTCCTGCTCTCTGCCGCCCTCATGTGGTGAGAGATAGCACTGCACACAGTATAGAAGACGTCCTGCTCTCTGCCGCCCTCATGTGGTGAGGTAAGAGCACAGCACACAGTATAGAAGACGTCCTGCTCTCTGCCGCCCTCATGTGGTGAGAGATAGCACTGCACACAGTATAGAAGACGTCCTGCTCTCTGCCGCCCTCATGTGGTGAGATAAGAGCACAGCACACAGTATAGAAGACGTCCTGCTCTCTGCCGCCCTCATGTGGTGAGAGATAGCACTGCACACAGTATAGAAGACGTCCTGCTCTCTGTCGCCCTCATGTGGTGAGATAAGAGCACAGCACACAGTATAAAAGACGTCCTGCTCTCTGCCGCCCTCATGTGGTGAGAGATAGCACTGCACACAGTATAGAAGACGTCCTGCTCTCTGCCGCCCTCATGTGGTGAGATAAGAGCACAGCACACAGTATAGAAGACGTCCTGCTCTCTGCCGCCTTCATTACAAAATACTGTAGATGATGGGGGTCACTGTGCAGAAGTAATCACTCCCAGGTACTGTAGATGATGGGGGTCACTGTGCAGAAGTAATCACCCTCAAGTGCAGTAGATTATTGAGGTGACTGTGCAGAAGTAATCACCTCCCAGGTACTGTACATGATGGAGTCATTGTGCAGAAGTAGTCACCCCCCCACCAGTAGATGATGGGTGTCACTTTGCAGAAGTAATCACCCCACAGGTACGGTTGATGATGGGGTCACTGTACAGAAGCAATCATAGCCCAAGTACTGTAGATGATACGGGTCACTTTGCAGATGTAATCACCCCTAGGTATGGTAGATAATAGGGGTCGGTGTGCAGAAGTTATCACCCCCCAGGTACTGTACATGATGAGGGTCACTATGCAGAAGTAATCAACCCTCAGGTACAGTAGATTATTTAGGTGACTGTGCAGAAGTAATCACCTCTTATGGAATGTAGATCATGGGGGGTCACTGTGTATAAGTCATTCCCCCCACGTACTGTACATGATGTGGTACCTGTGCAGAAGTAATCACCCCCCATTTACTGTAGATGAGTGGGGTCACTGTGCAGAAGTAATGACCCCTCCCCCTCGTACGGAGGGTCCTTGTCACACAGCTATGACGCCCCCGTCTGCGGTAGAACCACAGGTCCCGGCAGGTCTCCTAGGCCGCAGCTCCTCTCCTCTCCGCACTGTTCCGTCGCTCTCTCGCTCTGGCACTTCACGGGTTAATAGACGCCTTTCCCTCTCGGCCTTCAGTACTACGACTCCCAGCAGCCTCCGCGCGGCCCCGCCCCCAGTGACGCGCTCTTCCCGCGAGGTTTCCCGCCCCCGTGACCTGCTGGCTGCGTCTCGGCGCTCGGTGTCCGTATATAAAGGAGAAGCAGAAGCGAGGAGGCAGCACCGGGGGCCGGGGAGGCTACTGCGGGACATGGCGACCGCGGCCAACGCCAACCCCGTGGTAAGAGCCCGGAGCCCCGAGTGTGCGGTCACCCGGCCCGGGGAGTCAGCTCCGCCGGTGCCGGAGGACGGGGAGTCAGCTCCGCCGGTGCCGGAGGACGGGGAGTCTCCTCAGCCGGTGCCGGAGGACGGGGAGTCCGCGGATGCTCGGTGTCCCGTCTGCACCGGGGCTGTTATGTGTTCCCGCCGTGTCCTCAGTCATTGGGTTCATCCACAGGGGCCCCAAATCAGGATATAATGTACCCAGGGGACCCCAGATCAGCAGATAATGTACCCAGGGGACCCCAGATCAGCAGATAATGTACCCAGGGGACCCCAGATCAGCAGATAATGTACCCCGGGGGCCCCAAATCAGGACATAATGTACCCAGGGGACCCCAGATCAGCAGATAATGTACCCCGGGGACCCCAGATCAGCAGATAATGTACCCCGGGGGCCCCAGATCAGCAGATAATGTACCCCGGGGGCCCCAGATCAGCAGATAATGTACCCCGGGGACCCCAGATCAGCAGATAATGTACCCCGGGGACCCCAGATCAGCAGATAATGTACCCCGGGGGCCCCAGATCAGCAGATAATGTACCCCGGGGGCCCCAGATCAGCAGATAATGTACCCCGGGGGCCCCAAATCAGGACATAATGTACCCAGGGGACCCCAGATCAGCAGATAATGTACCCCGGGGGCCCCAGATCAGCAGATAATGTACCCCGGGGGCCCCAGATCAGCAGATAATGTACCCCGGGGGCCCCAGATCAGCAGATAAGGTACCCAGGGGGCCCCAGATCAGCAGATAATGTACCCCGGGGGCCCCAGATCAGCAGATAATGTACCCCGGGGGCCCCAGATCAGCAGATAATGTACCCCGGGGGCCCCAGATCAGCAGATAATGTATCCCGGGGGCCCCAGATCAGCAGATAATGTACCCCGGGGGCCCCAGATCAGCAGATAATGTACCCCGGGGGCCCCAAATCAGGACATAATGTACCCAGGGGGCCCCAGATCAGCAGATAATGTACCCCGGGGGCCCCAGATCAGCAGATAATGTACCCCGGGGGCCCCAGATCAGCAGATAATGTACCCCGGGGGCCCCAGATCAGCAGATAATGTACCCCGGGGGCCCCAGATCAGCAGATAATGTACCCCGGGGGCCCCAAATCAGGACATAATGTACCCAGGGGACCCCAGATCAGCAGATAATGTACCCCGGGGGCCCCAGATCAGCAGATAATGTACCCCGGGGGCCCCAGATCAGCAGATAATGTACCCCGGGGGCCCCAGATCAGCAGATAAGGTACCCAGGGGGCCCCAGATCAGCAGATAATGTACCCCGGGGGCCCCAGATCAGCAGATAATGTACCCCGGGGGCCCCAGATCAGCAGATAATGTACCCCGGGGGCCCCAGATCAGCAGATAATGTACCCCGGGGGCCCCAGATCAGCAGATAATGTACCCCGGGGACCCCAGATCAGCAGATAATGTACCCCGGGGACCCCAGATCAGCAGATAATGTACCCAGGGGGCCCCAGATCAGCAGATAATGTACCCCGGGGGCCCCAGATCAGCAGATAATGTACCCCGGGGACCCCAGATCAGCAGATAATGTACCCCGGGGGCCCCAGATCAGCAGATAATGTACCCCGGGGGCCCCAGATCAGCAGATAATGTACCCAGGGGGCCCCAGATCAGCAGATAATGTACCCCGGGGACCCCAGATCAGCAGATAATGTACCCAGGGGGCCCCAGATCAGCAGATAATGTACCCCGGGGACCCCAGATCAGCAGATAATGTACCCCGGGGACCCCAGATCAGCAGATAATGTACCCAGGGGGCCCCAGATCAGCAGATAATGTACCCCGGGGACCCCAGATCAGCAGATAATGTACCCCGGGGGCCCCAGATCAGCAGATAATGTACCCCGGGGGCCCCAGATCAGCAGATAATGTACCCAGGGGGCCCCAGATCAGCAGATAATGTACCCAGGGGGCCCCAGATCAGCAGATAATGTACCCAGGGGGCCCCAGATCAGCAGATAATGTACCCCGGGGGCCCCAGATCAGCAGATAATGTACCCCGGGGACCCCAGATCAGCAGATAATGTACCCCGGGGACCCCAGATCAGCAGATAATGTACCCCGGGGGCCCCAGATCAGCAGATAATGTACCCCGGGGGCCCCAGATCAGCAGATAATGTACCCCGGGGGCCCCAGATCAGCAGATAATGTACCCCGGGGGCCCCAGATCAGCAGATAATGTACTCCGGGGACCCCAGATCAGCAGATAATGTACCCCGGGGGCCCCAGATCAGCAGATAATGTACCCCGGGGGCCCCAGATCAGCAGATAATGTACCCCGGGGACCCCAGATTAGCAGATAATGTACCCCGGGGGCCCCAGATCAGCAGATAATGTACCCCGGGGGCCCCAGATCAGCAGATAATGTACCCCGGGGGCCCCAGATCAGCAGATAATGTACCCCGGGGGCCCCAGATCAGCAGATAATGTACCCCGGGGGCCCCAGATCAGCAGATAATGTACCCCGGGGGCCCCAGATCAGCAGATAATGTACCCCGGGGACCCCAGTCAGCAGATAATGTACCCCGGGGGCCCCAGATCAGCAGATAATGTACCCCGGGGACCCCAGTCAGCAGATAATGTACCCCGGGGGCCCCAGATCAGCAGATAATTTACCCAGGGGGCCCCAAATCAGGACATAATGTACCCCGGGGGCCCCAGATCAGCAGATAATGTACCCCGGGGGCCCCAGATCAGCAGATAATGTACCCCGGGGGCCCCAGATCAGCAGATAATGTACCCCGGGGGCCCCAGATCAGCAGATAATGTACCCAGGGGGCCCCAGATCAGCAGATAATGTACCCCGGGGGCCCCAGATCAGCAGATAATGTACCCCGGGGACCCCAGATCAGCAGATAATGTACCCCGGGGGCCCCAGATCAGCAGATAATGTACCCCGGGGGCCCCAGATCAGCAGATAATGTACCCCGGGGACCCCAGATCAGCAGATAATGTACCCCGGGGGCCCCAGATCAGCAGATAATGTACCCCGGGGACCCCAGATCAGCAGATAATGTATCCCGGGGACCCCAGGTTAGGACATAATGTACCCTGGGGGCCCCAGATTAGGACATAATATACCCCGGGGGCCCCAGATTAGGACATATACCCCGGGGGCCCCAGATTAGGACATAATATACCCCGGGGGCCCCAGATTAGGACATAATATACCCCGGGGGCCCCAGATTAGGACATAATATACCCCAGGGGCCCCAGATTAGGACATAATATACCCCGGGGGCCCCAGATTAGAACATAATGTACCCCGGGGGCCCCAGGTCAGGACATAATATACCCCGGGGGCCCCAGATTAGGACATAATGTACCCCAGGGGCTCCAGATCAGCAGATGATGTAACCTGCGGGCCTCAGATCAGGAGGAGATGTACCCCGGGGGCCTCAGATTGGGGGATAATTCCTTAGGGTATTAATATGGGTCGCTGTGACCCTCTCCTTGGGGTGTGCTGCAGCCTAGGGTCTCGTGTACCTTTCTCAGGATTTGGGGTGTCCCCTCGGGGGCGGAGTCTGTATACCTGTGTATATTATTTATTTTCTGTAGATCTAGTAAATGTGAGAATCTAATTTTATTCTTGTTTTCCATGACTGGGGCCCAGTGACACCCCCCTGTATTCCGGCCCCCTCTGACTGTTGTGGGGCCCAGTGACGATCCCCGGTATTCCGGCCCCCTCTGACTGTTGTGGGGCCCAGTGACGACCCCCGGTATTCCGGCCCCCTCTGACTGTTGTGGGGCCCAGTGACTCCCCCTGGTATTCCGGCCCCCTCTGACTGTTGTGGGACCCAGTGACGACCCCCGGTATTCCGGCCCCATCTGACTGTTGTGGGACCCAGTGACGACCCCCGGTATTCCGGCCCCCTCTGACTGTTGTGGGACCCAGTGACACCCCCCTGTATTCCGGCCCCCTCTGACTGTTGTGGGGCTCAGTGACACCCCCCTGTATTCCGGCCCCCTCTGACTGTTGTGGGGCTCAGTGACACCCCCCTGTATTCCGGCCCCCTCTGACTGTTGTGGGGCTCAGTGACACCCCACTGTATTCCGGCCCCCTCTGACTGTTGTGGGGCCCAGTGACTCCCCCTGGTATTCCGGCCCCCTCTGACTGTTGTGGGACCCAGTGACGACCCCCGGTATTCCGGCCCCCTCTGACTGTTGTGGGGCTCAGTGACTCCCCCTGGTATTCCGGCCCCCTCTGACTGTTGTGGGACCTAGTGACGACCCCCGGTATTCCGGCCCCCTCTGACTGTTGTGGGACCTAGTGACGACCCCCGGTATTCCGGCCCCCTCTGACTGTTGTGGGACCCAGTGACGACCCCCGGTATTCCGGCCCCCTCTGACTGTTGTGGGGCTCAGTGACTCCCCCTGGTATTCCGGCCCCTTCTGACTGTTGTGGGACCCAGTGACGACCCCCGGTATTCCGGCCCCTTCTGACTGTTGTGGGGTTCAATGACTCCCCCTGGTATTCCGGCCCCTTCTGACTGTTGTGGGACCCAGTGACGCCCCCCGGTATTTGGAGCCCCCCTCTGACTGTTGTGGGGCTCAGTGACTCCCCCTGGTATTCCGGCCCCATCTGACTGTTGTGGGGCTCAGTGACTCCCCCTGGTATTCCGGCCCCCTCTGACTGTTGTGGGGCCCAGTGACGACCCCCGGTATTCCGGCCCCTTCTGACTGTTGTGGGGTTCAATGACTCCCCCTGGTATTCCGGCCCCATCTGACTGTTGTGGGGCTCAGTGACTCCCCCTGGTATTCCGGCCCCCTCTGACTGTTGTGGGGCCCAGTGACTCCCCCTGGTATTCCGGCCCCCTCTGACTGTTGTGGGACCCAGTGACGACCCCTGGTATTCCGGCCCCTTCTGACTGTTGTGGGGCCCAGTGACTCCCCACTGTATTCCGGCCCCCTCTGACTGTTGTGGGGCTCAGTGACTCCCCCTGGTATTCCGGCCCCATCTGACTGTTGTGGGGCTCAGTGACTCCCCCTGGTATTCCGGCCCCATCTGACTGTTGTGGGGCCCAGTGACTCCCCCTGTATTCTGGCCCCCTCTGACTGTTGTGGGACCCAGTGACGACCCCCGGTATTCCGGCCCCCTCTATGACTGTTGTGGGGCTCAGTGACTCCCCCTGGTATTCCGGCACCTTCTGACTGTTGTGGGGCCCAGTGACTACCCCCCGGTATTTGGCGCCCCTCTATGACTGTTGTGGGGCTCAGTGACTCCCCCTGGTATTCTGGCACCTTCTGACTGTTGTGGGACCCAGTGACCACCCCCGGTATTCCGGCCCCCTCTGACTGTTGTGGGGCCCAGTGACTCCCCCTGGTATTCCGGCCCCCTCTGACTGTTGTGGGGTTCAGTGACTCCCCCTGGTATTCCGGCCCCCTCTGACTGTTGTGGGGCCCAGTGACGCCCCCCTGTATTCCGGCCCCCTCTGACTGTTGTGGGGCCCAGTGACTCCCCCTGGTATTCCGGCTCCTTCTGACTGTTGTGGGGCCCAGTGACTACCCCCCGGTATTTGGCGCCCCTCTATGACTGTTGTGGGGCTCAGTGACTCCCCCTGGTATTCCGGCACCTTCTGACTGTTGTGGGGCCCAGTGACTACCCCCCGGTATTTGGCGCCCCTCTATGACTGTTGTGGGGCTCAGTGACTCCCCCTGGTATTCTGGCACCTTCTGACTGTTGTGGGACCCAGTGACCACCCCCGGTATTCCGGCCCCCTCTGACTGTTGTGGGGCCCAGTGACTCCCCCTGGTATTCCGGCCCCCTCTGACTGTTGTGGGGTTCAGTGACTCCCCCTGGTATTCCGGCCCCCTCTGACTGTTGTGGGGCTCAGTGACTCCCCCTGGTATTCCGGCCCCCTCTGACTGTTGTGGGACCCAGTGACGACCCCCGGTATTCCGGCCCCCTCTGACTGTTGTGGGGCCCAGTGACTACCCCCCGGTATTTGGCGCCCCTCTATGACTGTTGTGGGGTTCAGTGACCCCCCCCTGGTATTCCGGCACCTTCTGACTGTTGTGGGGCCCAGTGACTACCACCCGGTATTTGGCGCCCCTCTATGACTGTTGTGGGGCTCAGTGACTCCCCCTGGTATTCCGGCACCTTCTGACTGTTGTGGGGCCCAGTGACTACCCCCCGGTATTTGGCGCCCCTCTATGACTGTTGTGGGGCTCAGTGACTCCCCCTGGTATTCCGGCCCCCTCTGACTGTTGTGGGGCCCAGTGATACCCCCCAGTATTCGGCGCCCCTCTATGACTGTTGTGGGGCTCAGTGACGGCCCCCCGGTATTTGGGCCCCCTCTGACTGTTGTGGGGCCCAGTGATGCCCCCCGATATTCGGGCTCCCCTCTTGTGGCTCAGCGTCCCCTCCCCCGGTGCAGTAATACGCAGACGTTACATTGTATCTGCTCTGGCTGCTCCTTGTCCCTCGCCTGCCTCTATATACACAGAGCTGCGGGGGAGGGGATGGTCCTGCTGACGTCAGCGCCCCTCCCCCCTGTATAAATAGTGTGTTCCCCATCCTGGAGCACAGTCTGCGTACAGCAGTGATAGAGGAAATCTCCGAAGATTAACGCTCGGGGGAGGGGAAGAGACGAGGCCACGTCCCCCGTAATATAATAGTCGTTATAGGGCCCCGTGGCCCCAGAATGTGTTGAAGTCCCAGAGTTCAGTGGCTTCTCTTACATGTTATATTGGTTGGGGGAGCTGAGCATACACCCAGCTGCTGCAGAACCTCTTGGTGAGAACGTTTGGAGCTCATGTCATTCACTGCTGGAGAAGTTAATGGCTGCAGACCCCGGTCCAGTGATTGGGGGGGGTCTCACAGCCGCCAAATCCCAGGAAGCCCCTAAATGCTGATTTGTGAAGGGCACGTCCACAGCTTGTGTAGGATACGGATTGGGGGAGCGGCCGGCGAGCTGGGTACAGTGCTAGGCATTGTGGGGGTCCCCGCTGTCCCCCGGCCCCCCACCTCCTGACCCCCTCTCATCTTTAGTGATTTTCCGTAGCACGGTGTGCGCAGTGACCGGATGCTCCGCCTTCTTGTCCGTTTCCTTCGGACAACGGAGATCAACATATAATGTGGCAACAAATCCCCAAAACTTGTCTTGGCGGAGGCTTCGTCACAGTTGTGTCTGCACACCTACAATGACACAATGTACGAGGATGTAACCGTCCTTCAGCTGAATGCGCGGGTCCGGATCTCTGAGGATCTGTAGCGCGGTGTCTGTGTGTCCGGGAGGATCTGTAGTGCGGTGTCTGTGTGTCTGGGTCTGGTTTTCTGAGGATCTGTAGCGCGGTGTCTGTGTGTCTGGGTCCGGATCTCTGAGGATCTGTAGCGCGGTGTCTGTGTGTCTGGGTCTGGTTTTCTGAGGATCTGTAGCGCGGTGTCTGTGTGTCTGGGTCCGGATCTCTGAGGATCTGTAGCGCGGTGTCTGTGTGTCTGGGTCTGGTTTTCTGAGCATCTGTAGTGCGGTGTCTGTGTGTCAGGGTCCGGTTTTCTGAGGATCTGTAGCGCGGTGTCTGTGTGTCTGGGTCTGGTTTTCTGAGGATCTGTAGCGCGGTGTTTGTGTATATGGGTCCGGTTTTCTGAGGATCTGTAGTACGGTGTCTGTGTATATGGGTCTGGTTTTCTGAGGATCTGTAGCGCGGTGTCTGTGTGTCTGGGTCTGGTTTTCTGAGGATCTGTAGCGCGGTGTCTGTGTGTCTGGGTCGGGTTTTCTGAGGATCTGTAGCGCGGTGTGTGTGTGTTCAGGTCCGGTTTTCTGAGGATCTGTAGTGCGGTGTCTGTGTGTCCGGGAGGATCTGTAGTGTGGTGTCTGGGTCCGGGCCTGGTTTTCTGAGGATCTGTAGTGCGGTGTCTGTGTGTCCGGGAGGATCTGTAGTGTGGTGTCTGGGTCCGGGCCTGGTTTTCTGAGGATCTGTAGTGCGGTGTCTGTGTGTCTGGGTCCGGATCTCTGAGGATCTGTAGCGCGGTGTCTGTGTGTTTGGGTCTGGTTTTCTGAGGATCTGTAGTGCGGTGTCTGTGTGTTCGGGTCTGGTTTTCTGAGGATCTGTAGCGCGGTGTCTGTGTCTGGTTTTCTGAGGATCTGTAGCGCGGTGTCTGGTTTTCTGAGGATCTGTAGCGCGGTGTCTGGGTCCGGTTTTCTGAGGATCTGTAGCGCGGTGTCTGGGTCTGGTTTTCTGAGGATCTGTAGTGCGGGGTCTGGTTTTCTGAGGATCTGTAGCGCGGTGTCTGGGTCTGGTTTTCTGAGGATCTGTAGTGCGGTGTCTGGGTCTGGTTTTCTGAGGATCTGTAGCGCGGTGTCTGTGTCTGGTTTTCTGAGGATCTGTAGCGCGGTGTCTGGGTCTGGTTTTCTGAGGATCTGTAGCGCAGTGTCTGGGTCTGGTTTTCTGAGGATCTGTAGCGCGGTGTCTGTGTGTTTGGGTCTGGTTTTCTGAGCATCTGTAGTGCGGTGTCTGTGTGTGGGTTTGGTTTTCTGAGCATCTGTAGTGCGGTGTCTGTGTCTGGGTCTGGTTTTCTGAGGATCTGTAGCGCGGTGTCTGGGTCTGGTTTTCTGAGGATCTGTAGCGCGGTGTCTGGGTCCGGTTTTCTGAGGATCTGTAGCGCGGTGTCTGGGTCTGGTTTTCTGAGGATCTGTAGTGCGGTGTCTGGGTCTGGTTTTCTGAGGATCTGTAGCGCGGTGTCTGGGTCTGGTTTTCTGAGGATCTGTAGCGCGGTGTCTGGGTCTGGTTTTCTGAGGATCTGTAGCGCGGTGTCTGTGTGTCAGGGTCCGGTTTTCTGAGGATCTGTAGTGCGGTGTCTGTGTCTGGTTTTCTGAGGATCTGTAGCGCGGTGTCTGGGTCTGGTTTTCTGAGGATCTGTAGCGCGGTGTCTGGGTCTGGTTTTCTGAGGATCTGTAGCGCGGTGTCAGGGTCCGGTTTTCTGAGGATCTGTAGTGCGGTGTCTGTGTCTGGTTTTCTGAGGATCTGTAGCGCGGTGTCAGGGTCCGGTTTTCTGAGGATCTGTAGCGCGGTGTCTGGGTCCGGTTTTCTGAGGATCTGTAGCGCGGTGTCTGGGTCTGGTTTTCTGAGGATCTGTAGTGCGGTGTTTGGGTCTGGTTTTCTGAGGATCTGTAGCGCGGTGTCAGGGTCCGGTTTTCTGAGGATCTGTAGCGCGGTGTCTGTGTCTGGTTTTCTGAGGATCTGTAGCGCGGTGTCTGGGTCTGGTTTTCTGAGGATCTGTAGCGCGGTGTCTGGGTCTGGTTTTCTGAGGATCTGTAGCGCGGTGTCAGGGTCCGGTTTTCTGAGGATCTGTAGTGCGGTGTCTGTGTCTGGTTTTCTGAGGATCTGTAGCGCGGTGTCAGGGTCCGGTTTTCTGAGGATCTGTAGCGCGGTGTCTGGGTCCGGTTTTCTGAGGATCTGTAGCGCGGTGTCTGGGTCTGGTTTTCTGAGGATCTGTAGTGCGGTGTTTGGGTCTGGTTTTCTGAGCATCTGTAGTGCGGTGTCTGTGTCTGGGTCTGGTTTTCTGAGGATCTATAGCGCGGTGTCTGGGTCTGGTTTTCTGAGGATCTGTAGCGCGGTGTCTGGGTCTGGTTTTCTGAGGATCTGTAGTGCGGTGTCTGTGTCTGGGTCTGGTTTTCAGAGGATCTGTAGTGCAGTGTTTGTGTGTCTGGGTCTGGTTTTCTGAGGATCTGTAGTGCAGTGTTTGTGTGTCTGGGTCTGGTTTTCTGAGGATCTGTAGCGCGGTGTCTGTCTGGGTCTGGTTTTCTGAGGATCTGTAGTGCGGTGTCTGTGTATATGGGTCCGGTTTTCTGAGGATCTGTAGTGCGGTGTCTGTGTGTCAGGGTCCGGTTTTCTGAGGATCTGTAGCGCGGTGTCTGGGTCCGGTTTTCTGAGGATCTGTAGCGCGGTGTCTGGGTCTGGTTTTCTGAGGATCTGTAGCGCGGTGTCTGGGTCTGGTTTTCTGAGGATCTGTAGCGCGGTGTCTGTGTGTTTGGGTCTGGTTTTCTGAGCATCTGTAGCGCGGTGTCTGTGTGTTTGGGTCTGGTTTTCTGAGCATCTGTAGCGCGGTGTCTGTGTGTTTGGGTCTGGTTTTCTGAGCATCTGTAGTGCGGTGTCTGGGTCTGGTTTTCTGAGGATCTGTAGCAGGGCTGTGGAGTCGGTAAGCCAAACCTTCGACTCCGACTCCTCAATTTCTCTTGCACCGACTCCGACTCCTACATATATTGCTTATAGTTAGGTGAAAAATGTATTGTAGGACAATGTGAACATCAGACATTTAATCATTTTTATGATACAATAATCAAGATATTTGGATAGAACATAAAATATATTTATTGGATACAACTTTAGAACACAAAAAACTAATAAATTGTAAATATGTAATACAATATGTAATATACAGTAGATGACATATATATCTTGTGTGTGTGTATATATGTATATATTAATTACATATTTACAATTTATGTTTTTTGTGTTCTAAAGTTGTATCCAATAAATATATTTTATGTTCTTTCCAAATATCTTGATTATTGTATCATAAAAATGATTAAATGTCTGATGTTCACATTGTACAATACATTTTTCACTTAAATATAACTATTATACTAAATATTATTTAGTAAAATATTCAGCACATTCTGCATTGCACTACTGTCCCCAATTTATTATATATTTTAGGAGTCGGAGTCGGTGCATTTTATACCGACTCCGACTCCACCAAAATGAGCTCCGACTCCGACTCCACAGCCCTGATCTGTAGTGCGGTGTCTAATAATAATAATCTTTATTTCTATAGCGCCAACATATTCTGCAGCGTTTTACAATTCAGGAGGCTCATCTACATATACATATCATATACGTAAACATATACAAACAAGTAACAGCTATAGAAGATACAATATTTAAAGGGAAAAAAGGCAACCCTGCTTGTGAGAGCTTACAATCTACAATGCGAGGGGGGGGGGGGGGGCAAGGTACAAGTGCTTATTTACAATGACAATCCAGCCATCTCAAGGAAATGGGGGACAGATAATGGCTTCCTGGACCAATAGGTCAGAACCTTGAGATGCATTTGGGTGCCATGGAGTTTGATGTGGGGTTATGTTCTGAGAAGTTGTAGAGGGATTAGGTGAAATTAGTTTGGCTAGGGAGTGTGATAGGCCGCCCTAAAAAAGATGCGTTTTTAGGGAGCGTCTGAAGCTGAGTAAGTTGTGATTCGTCCTAACTTCTTGGGGTAGAGCGTTCCAGAGGGTTGGTGCAGCTCGGAAGAAGTCTTGGATTCGGGAGTGTGAAGTTCGAAATTAGTGTGGGTGTTAGTCGAAAGTCATTTGCAGAGCGTAGAGAACGGGTGGGATGATGGATAGAGAGGAGGGTGGAGATGTAGGGGGTGCTGCACTGTGGAGAGCTTTGTGGTGATAGACAGATGTGGGTGGAGATGTAGGGGGGCTGCACTGTGGAGAGCTTTGTGGTGATAGAGATGAGGAGGAGATGTAGGGGGTGCCGCACTGTGGAGAGCTTTGTGGTGATAGAGAGGAGGGTGGAGATGTAGGGGGTGTGCACTGTGGAGAGCTTTGTGGTGATAGAGAGGAGGGTGGAGATGTAGGGGGTGCCACACTGTGGAGAGCTTTGTGGTAATAGACAGAGAGGAGGGTGGAGATGTAGGGGGTGCCGCACTGTGGAGAGCTTTGTGGTGATAGAGAGGAGGGTGGAGATGTAGGGGGTGCTGCACTGTGGAGAGCTTTGTGGTGATAGACAGAGATGAGGGTGGAGATGTAGGGGGTGCTGCACTGTGGAGAGCTTTGTGGTGATAGAGAGGAGGGTGGAGATGTAG
The DNA here is from genome assembly GCF_048569485.1 of Anomaloglossus baeobatrachus. Classification (NCBI taxonomy): domain Eukaryota; kingdom Metazoa; phylum Chordata; class Amphibia; order Anura; family Aromobatidae; genus Anomaloglossus; species Anomaloglossus baeobatrachus. The sequence continues at coordinate 4,996,575 of NC_134364.1, read as the reverse complement.
GGGGTGCTGCACTGTGGAGAGCTTTGTGGTGATAGACAGAGAGGAGGGTGGAGATGTAGGGGGTGCTGCACTGGGGAGAGCTTTGTGGTGATAGATAGAGAGGAGGGTGGAGATGTAGGGGGTGCCGCACTGCGGAGAGCTTTGTGGTGATAGACAGAGATGAGGGTGGAGATGTAGGGGGTGCTGCACTGTGGAGAGCTTTGTGGTGATAGACAGAGAGGAGGGTGGAGATGTAGGGGGTGCCGCACTGCGGAGAGCTTTGTGGTGATAGATAGAGAGGAGGGTGGAGATGTAGGGGGGTGCTGCACTGTGGAGAGCTTTGTGGTAATAGAGAGGAGGGTGGAGATGTAGGGGGTGCCGCACTGTGGAGAGCTTTGTGGTGATAGAGATGAGGAGGAGATGTAGGGGGTGCCGCACTGTGGAGAGCTTTGTGGTGATAGAGAGGAGGGTGGAGATGTAGGGGGTGCCACACTGTGGAGAGCTTTGTGGTGATAGAGAGGAGGGTGGAGATGTAGGGGGTGCCGCACTGTGGAGAGCTTTGTGGTGATAGAGAGGAGGGGGGAGATGTAGGGGGTGCCGCACTGTGGAGAGCTTTGTGGTGATAGACAGAGGGGAGGGTGGAGATGTAGGGGGTGCTGCACTGTGGAGAGCTTTGTGGTGATAGACAGAGATGAGGGTGGAGATGTAGGGGGTGCCGCACTGTGGAGAGCTTTGTGGTGATAGACAGATAAGGGTGGAGATCTAGGGGGTGCCGCACTGTGGAGAGCTTTGTGGTGATAGAGAGGAGGGTGGAGATGTAGGGGGTGTCACACTGTGGAGAGCTTTGTGGTGATAGACAGATGAGGGTGGAGATGTAGGGGGTGCTGCACTGTGGAGAGCTTTGTGGTGATAGACAGATGAGGGTGGAGATGTAGGGGGTGCTGCACTGTGGAGAGCTTTGTGGTGATAGAGATGAGGGTGGAGATGTAGGGGGTGCCACACTGTGGAGAGCTTTGTGGTGATAGAGAGGAGGATGGAGATGTAGGGGGTGCAGCACTGTAGAGAGCTTTGTGGTGATAGACAGATGAGGGTGGAGATGTAGGGGGGTGCAGCACTGTAGAGAGCTTTGTGGTGATAGACAGATGAGGGTGGAGATGTAGGGGGTGCCGCACTGTGGAGAGCTTTGTGGTGATAGACAGAGAGGAGGGTGAAGATGTAGGGGGTGCTGCACTGTGGAGAGCTTTGTGGTGATAGACAGAGAGGAGGGTGGAGATGTAAGGGGGTGCCGCACTGTGGAGAGCTTTGTGGTGATAGACAGAGAGGAGGGTGAAGATGTAGGGGGTGCCGCACTGTGGAGAGCTTTGTGGGTGAGAACAAGCAGTGTGAATTGGATCCTGTGATATATGGGCAGCCAGTGCAATGACTGGCACAGAGCAGAGGCATCCGAGTAGCGGTTGGCCAGATAGGTGACCCTGGCTGCTGCATTAAGGATGGGCTGTAGAGGGGAGTCTATTTAGGGGGAGACCAATTAATAGAGAGTTACAGTAGTCAAGGCGAGAGTGGATCAGGGACACGGTGAGGGTTTTTGTCGTTTCCATTGTGAGAAAGGGGCGGATTCTAGAGATGTTCTTGAGGTGCAAGCGGCAGGAGCGGGCAAGAGATTGTATGTGGGGGGTGAAGGAGAGATCGGTGTCAAGTATAACCTCCAGACAGCGGGCTGCGGCCTAGGGGTTATTGTGCCGGTGTCTGGGTCTGGGTCTGGTTCTCTGAGGATCTGTAGCGCAGTGTGTGTGTGTGTGTGTGTGTGTGTGTGTGTGTGTGTCTGCTTTTCTGAGGATCTGTAGCGCGGTGTCAGGGTTTGGTTTTCTGAGGATCTGGAGCGCAGTGTCTGTATTTTTCGGGATCTGTAGGGCGGTGTCTGTTTGGGTCTGGTTCTCTGGGGATCTGTACCACGGTGTCTGTCTGGGTCTGGTTCTCTGGGGATCTGTAGCACGGTGTCTGTCTGGGTCTGGTTTTCTGAGGATCTGTAGCGCGGTGTCTGGGTCTGGTTTTCTGAGGATCTGTAGCGCGGTGTCTGTGTGTCCGGGTTCGGTTCTCTAAGGATCTGTAGCGCGGTGTCTGTGTATATGGGTCTGGTTTTCTGAGGATCTGTAGTGCGGTGTCTGTGTATATGGGTCTGGTTTTCTGAGGATCTGTAGCGCGGTGTCTGTGTGTCTGGGTATGGTTTTCTGAGGATCTGTAGCAAGGTGTCTGTGTGTCCGGGTTCAGTTCTCTAAGGATCTGTAGCGCGGTGTCTGTGTGTTCGGGTTTGGTTCTTTGAGGATCTGTAGTGCGGTGTCTGTGTATATGGGTCTGGTTTTCTGAGGATCTGTAGCGCGGTGTCTGGGTCTGGTTTTCTGAGGATCTGTAGCGCGGTGTCTGTGTGTTCGGGTTCGGTTCTTTGAGGATCTGTAGTGCGGTGTCTGGGTCTGGTTTTCTGAGGATCTGTAGTGCGGTGTCTGTGTATATGGGTCTGGTTTTCTGAGGATCTGTAGTGCGGTGTCTGTGTGTCTGGGTCTGGTTTTCTGAGGATCTGTAGCGCGGTGTCTGTGTGTCCGGGTTCGGTTCTCTAAGGATCTGTAGCGCGGTGTCTGTGTGTTCGGGTTCGGTTCTTTGAGGATCTGTAGCCCGGTGTCTGTGTGTCCGGGTTCGGTTCTCTAAGGATCTGTAGCGCGGTGTCTGTGTGTTCGGGTTCGGTTCTTTGAGGATCTGTAGTGCGGTGTCTGTGTATATGGGTCTGGTTTTCTGAGGATCTGTAGTGCGGTGTCTGTGTGTCCGGGTTCAGTTCTATAAGGATCTGTAGCGCGGTGTCTGTGTATATGGATCTGGTTTTCTGAGGATCTGTAGCGCGGTGTCTGGGTCTGGTTTTCTGAGGATCTGTAGCGCGGTCTCTGTGTATATGGGTCTGGTTTTCTGAGGATCTGTAGCGCGGTCTCTGTGTATATGGGTCTGGTTTTCTGAGGATCTGTAGCGCGGTGTCTGTGTATATGGGTCCGGTTTTCTGAGGATCTGTAGTGCGGTGTCTGTGTATATGGGTCCGGTTTTCTGAGGATCTGTAGTGCGGTGTCTGTGTATATGGGTCGGGTTTTCTGAGGATCTGTAGTGTGGTGTCTGTGTGTCAGGGTCTGGTTTTCTGAGGATCTGTAGTGCGGTGTCTGGGTCCGGTTTTCTGAGGATCTGTAGTGCGGTGTCTGTGTATATGGGTCTTCTTTTCTGAGGATCTGTAGTGTGGTGCCTGTGTATATGGGTCCGGTTTTCTGAGGATCTCTAGCACGGTGTCTGTGTGTAGGTCTGGTTTTCTGAGGATCTGTAGCGCGGTGTCTGTGTATATGGGTCCGGTTTTCTGAGGATCTGTAGTGCGGTGTCTGGGTCCGGTTTTCTGAGGATCTGTAGTGCGGTGTCTGTGTATATGGGTCCGGTTTTCTGAGGATCTGTAGTGCGGTGTCTGTGTATATGGGTCCGGTTTTCTGAGGATCTGTAGAGCGGTGTCTGTGTATATGGGTCCGGTTTTCTGAGGATCTGTAGTGCGGTGTCTGTGTATATGGGTCCGGTTTTCTGAGGATCTGTAGTGCGGTGTCTGTGTATATGGGTCTGGTTTTCTGAGGATCTGTAGTGCGGTGTCTGTGTATATGGGTCTGGTTTTCTGAGGATCTGTAGCACGGTGTCTGTGTATATGGGTCTGGTTTTCTGAGGATCTGTAGTGCGGTGTCTGTGTATATGGGTCTGGTTTTCTGAGGATCTGTAGTGCGGTGTCTGTGTGTCTGGGTCTGGTTTTCTGAGGATCTGTAGCGCGGTGTCTGTGTGTCCAGGTTCGGTTCTCTAAGGATCTGTAGCGCGGTGTCTGTGTGTTCCGGTTCGGTTCTTTGAGGATCTGTAGTGCGGTCTCTGTGTATATGGGTCTGGTTTTCTGAGGATCTGTAGTGCGGTGTCTGTGTGTCCGGGTTCAGTTCTATAAGGATCTGTAGCGCGGTGTCTGTGTATATGGATCTGGTTTTCTGAGGATTTGTAGCGCGGTGTCTGGGTCTGGTTTTCTGAGGATCTGTAGCGCGGTCTCTGTGTATATGGGTCCGGTTTTCTGAGGATCTGTAGTGCGGTGTCTGTGTATATGGGTCCGGTTTTCTGAGGATCTGTAGTGCGGTGTCTGTGTATATGGGTCGGGTTTTCTGAGGATCTGTAGTGTGGTGTCTGTGTGTCAGGGTCTGGTTTTCTGAGGATCTGTAGTGCGGTGTCTGGGTCCGGTTTTCTGAGGATCTGTAGTGCGGTGTCTGTGTATATGGGTCTTCTTTTCTGAGGATCTGTAGTGTGGTGCCTGTGTATATGGGTCCGGTTTTCTGAGGATCTCTAGCACGGTGTCTGTGTGTAGGTCTGGTTTTCTGAGGATCTGTAGCGTGGTGTCTGTGTATATGGGTCCGGTTTTCTGAGGATCTGTAGTGCGGTGTCTGGGTCCGGTTTTCTGAGGATCTGTAGTGCGGTGTCTGTGTATATGGGTCCGGTTTTCTGAGGATCTGTAGTGCGGTGTCTGTGTATATGGGTCCGGTTTTCTGAGGATCTGTAGAGCGGTGTCTGTGTATATGGGTCCGGTTTTCTGAGGATCTGTAGTGCGGTGTCTGTGTATATGGGTCCAGTTTTCTGAGGATCTGTAGTGCGGTGTCTGTGTATATGGGTCTGGTTTTCTGAGGATCTGTAGTGCGGTGTCTGTGTATATGGGTCTGGTTTTCTGAGGATCTGTAGCGCGGTGTCTGTGTATATGGGTCTTGTTTTCTGAGGATCTGTAGAGCGGTGTCTGTGTATATGGGTCCGGTTTTCTGAGGATCTGTAGTGCGGTGTCTGTGTATATGGGTCCGGTTTTCTGAGGATCTGTAGTGCGGTGTCTGTGTATATGGGTCTTGTTTTCTGAGGATCTGTAGAGCGGTGTCTGTGTATATGGGTCTTGTTTTCTGAGGATCTGTAGAGCGGTGTCTGTGTATATGGGTCCGGTTTTCTGAGGATCTGTAGTGCGGTGTCTGTGTATATGGGTCCGGTTTTCTGAGGATCTGTAGTGCGGTGTCTGTGTATATGGGTCTGGTTTTCTGAGGATCTGTAGCGCGGTGTCTGTGTGTCTGGGTCTGGTTTTCTGAGGATCTGTAGTGCGGTGTCTGTGTGTCTGGGTCTGGTTTTCTGAGGATCTGTAGCGCGGTGTCTGTGTGTTCGGGTTCGGTTCTTTGAGGATCTGTAGTGCGGTGTCTGGGTCTGGTTTTCTGAGGATCTGTAGTGCGGTGTCTGTGTATATGGGTCTGGTTTTCTGAGGATCTGTAGCGCGGTGTCTGTGTGTCCGGGTTCGGTTCTCTAAGGATCTGTAGCGCGGTGTCTGTGTATATGGCTCTGGTTTTCTGGGGATCTGTAGCGCGGTGTCTGTGTATATGGGTCTGGTTTTCTGAGGATCTGTAGTGCGGTGTCTGTGTATATGGGTCGGGTTTTCTGAGGATCTGTAGTGCGGTGTCTGTGTCCGGGTTCGGTTCTCTAAGGATCTGTAGCGCGGTGTCTGTGTGTTCGGGTTCGGTTCTTTGAGGATCTGTAGTGCGGTGTCTGTGTATATGGGTCTGGTTTTCTGAGGATCTGTAGTGCAGTGTCTGTGTGTCCGGGTTCGGTTCTATAAGGATCTGTAGCGCGGTGTCTGTGTGTTCGGATTCGGTTCTCTGAGGATCTGTAGTGCGGTGTCTGTGTATATGGATCTGGTTTTCTGAGGATCTGTAGCGCGGTGTCTGGGTCTGGTTTTCTGAGGATCTGTAGCGCGGTCTCTGTGTATATGGGTCCGGTTTTCTGAGGATCTGTAGCGCGGTGTTTGGGTCCGGTTTTCTGAGGATCTGTAGTGTGGTGCCTGTGTATATGGGTCCGGTTTTCTGAGGATCTCTAGCACGGTGTCTGTGTATATGGGTCCGGTTTTCTGAGGATCTGTAGTGTGGTGCCTGTGTATATGGGTCCGGTTTTCTGAGGATCTCTAGCACGGTGTCTGTGTATATGGGTCCCGTTTTCTGAGGATCTGTAGTGCGGTGTCTGTGTATATGGGTCCGGTTTTCTGAGGATCTGTAGTGCGGTGTCTGTGTATATGGGTCGGGTTTTCTGAGGATCTGTAGTGCGGTGTCTGGGTATATGGGTCTGGTTTTCTGAGGATCTGTAGTGCGGTGTCTGGGTCCGGTTTTCTGAGGATCTGTAGCGCGGTGTCTGGGTCCGGTTTTCTGAGAATCTGTAGCGCGGTGTCTGTGTATATGGGTCCGGTTTTCTGAGGGTCTGTATATATGGGTCCGGTTTTTTGAGGATCTGTAGCGCGGTGTCTGTGTATATGGGTCTTGTTTTCTGAGGATCTGTAGTGCGGTGTCTGTGTATATGGGTCTTGTTTTCTGAGGATCTGTAGAGCGGTGTCTGTGTATATGGGTCTGGTTTTCTGAGGATCTGTAGTGCGGTGTCTGTGTATATGGGTCTGGTTTTCTGAGGATCTGTAGCGCGGTGTCTGTGTATATGGGTCTTGTTTTCTGAGGATCTGTATTGCGATGTCTGTGTGTCTGGGTCCATTTCTCTGAGGATCTGTAGCGCGGTGTCTGTGTATATGGGTCCCGTTTTCTGAGGATCTGTAGCGCGGTGTCTGGGTCTGGTTTTCTGAGGATCTGTAGCGCGGTGTCTGTGCATATGGGTCCGGTTTTCTGAGGATCTGTAGAGCGGTGTCTGTGTCCGCGGTGGTTCCACCCCATTCTTGGAGAACGCCCATTGTAGATGCCGCCTCGTGCCGCCCGCACAGCTCGGCACACCGGGTTGCAGTCGTGTAGTTCTTGGTGATGCGGTGTACCCTAATCTGAGCCATCTCTTGTGTCGCAGCCTAAGTTGTACCGCTCGGTGATCGAGGACGTCATCAATGATGTGCGGGAGCTGTTTCTGGACGAGGGTGTGGATGAGCAGGTCCTGGTGGAGCTGAAGACGGTGAGTATCCCGCCCCACACCGCCTGCACTGCCCACGTGCCGTCACTCACCGCCTCCTTCTCTTGCAGCTGTGGGAGAATAAACTGATGCAATCCAAGGCGGTGGACGGCTTCCACTCCGAGGAGCAGCAGCTTCTACTCCAGTCCCAGCAGCAGCACCACCACCACGTGCAGGCACACCAGCAGCCGCCACCGACCGCCACGCACCAGGCGCAGGCACAGCAGGTCCTCATCCCCGCCGCGCACCCAGGTCTGACTACAAAGCTGTGGGATGGGTGTGGTCAGTAAAATGTTCCGCCATCATAGCGCTAATAGGGGCTGAACCACAGTTTTCCTGGGCTCCTGAAAGGCAGTGAAATGGCGGCCATTGTGGTGGTCACCCAGGAGATAATGTTGTACTGGTGTCGGGGTCCTGTATTTTTAAGTGCCCCCCATCTTCTGGTCGTCACGTCTTTCATCTCTGATTTCAGCTTCTCAGCAGCAAGTTCTGATCCCGACCAACGATTCCAAGCTGATCCAGCACATGGCCCCACAAGGAATGGTAGGTCCCGCTCCTGGGGCTGGGGGTGAAGCTGCTTTTAGTGGGAGTTGTAGTTTAAAGGGTAAAATCTAAAATCTGTCTCCTGTTCCAGAGTGCGGCAGCCACCGCAGCTACATTGGCCCTGCCGGCCGGGGTCACCCCTGTGCAGCAGCTCATCACCAACTCCGGTAAGTGTGGGGCAGTCAGTGGCATGTGTGGGGCACAGGGTGACATCCGCACACAGGAATCCTCAGACCCTCCCCACATAGGACCCTGTAGTGTACACAGCGGGTACCTGGGTGCAGACGTCACCTTGGGGCCCCGAGGTTTGGGTTATGTCTCTTCTGCTCGGGGTGTTGGAGGGTGGTGACATCCGATTTGGCATTCCTGCTCACACTTTTTCATCTGTGGACGGTTTCTTACTCTCTGGTACCCCGGCCGACTCCTTGTATACGTCCAATATCCGTTACAAGCGAGTACTATAACCTTAGGAGACATCTAAGCTCTGGCGCGATTCAATGCTGTGGGTGAGGGGCACGGGTCCTGTACAGAGGATGTGGAGCCTCCTAAGGTAGCTACAATTTGTGTTGAGAGACAGGCACCCCCGTCTGGTATCGTTGTGGGGGCTGGACAGGCGCCTCCGTCTAGTATCATGGTGCGGCCTATGTGGGGGCTGGACAGGCGCCTCCGTCTAATATCATGGTGCGGCCTATGTGGGGGCTGGACAGGCGCCTCCGTCTAATATCATGGTGCGGCCTATGTGGGGGCTGGACAGGCGCCTCCGTCTAGTATCATGGTGGGGGCTGGACAGGCGCCTCCGTCTGGTATCATGGTGCGGCTTATGTGGGGGCTGGACAGGCGCCTCCGTCTAGTATCATGGTGCGGCCTATGTGGGGGCTGGACAGGCGCCTCCGTCTAGTATCATGGTGCGGCTTATGTGGGGGCTGGACAGGCGCCTCCGTCTAATATCATGGTGCGGCCTATGTGGGGGCTGGACAGGCGCCTCCGTCTAGTATCATGGTGCGGCCTATGTGGGGGCTGAACTGGTGCCCCATGTAGTATTGTGGTGGGGGCTGGACTGGCACCTCCGTCTGGTATCGTGGTGTGGCTTATGTGGAGGCTGGACAGACGCCCCCGTCTGGTATTGCGGTGTGGCCTCTGTGGGGGCTGGACAGGCGCCTCCGTCTAGTATCATGGTGCGGCCTATGTGGGGGCTGGACTGGTGCCCCATGTAGTATTGTGGTGGGGGCTGGACTGGCGCCCCTGTCTGGTATCATGGTGCGGCCTATGTGGGGGCTGGACTGGTGCCCCATGTAGTATTGTGGTGGGGGCTGGACTGGCGCCTCCGTCTGGTATAATGGTGCGGCCTATGTGGGGGCTGGACAGATGCCTCCGTCTAGTATCATGGTGCGGCCTATGTGGGGGCTGGACAGATGCCTCCGTCTAGTATCATGGTGCGGCCTATGTGGGGGCTGGACAGGTGCCTCTGTCTAGTATCATGGTGCGGCCTATGTGGGGGCTGGACTGGTGCCCCATGCAGTATTGTGGTGGGGGCTGGACTGGTGCCCCATGCAGTATTGTGGTGAGGGCTGGACTGGTGCCCCATACAGTATTGTGGTGGGGGCTGGACTGGTGCCCCATGCAGTATTGTGGTGGGGGCTGGACTGGTGCCCCATGCAGTATTGTGGTGGGGGCTGGACTGGTGCCCCATGCAGTATTGTGGTGGAGGCTGGACTGGTGCCCCATGCAGTATTGTGGTGGGGGCTGGACTGGTGCCCCATGCAGTATTGTGGTGGGGGCTGGACTGGTGCCCCATGCAGTATTGTGGTGGGGGCTGGACTGGTGCCCCATGCAGTATTGTGGTGGGGGCTGGACTGGTTCCCCATGCAGTATTGTGGTGGGGGCTGGACTGGCGCCTCTGTCTGGTATCATGGTGCGGCCTATGTGGGGGCTGAACTGGTGCCCCATGTAGTATTGTGGTGGGGGCTAGACTGGCACCTCCGTCTGGTATCGTGGTGCGGCCTATGTGGGGGCTGGACAGACGCCCCCGTCTGGTATCATGGTGTGGGCTATGTGGGGGCCAGACTGGCGCCCCCGTCTGGTATAATGGTGTGGCTTATGTGGAGGCTGGACTGGCGCCCCCGTCTGGTATAATGGTGTGGCTTATGTGGGGGCTGGACTGGCGCCCCTGTCTGGTATCTTGGTGCGGCCTATGTGGGGGCTGAACTGGTGCCCCATGTAGTATTGTGGTGGGGGCTGGACTGGTGCCCCATGTAGTATTGTGGTGGGGGCTAGACTGGCACCTCCGTCTGGTATCGTGGTGCGGCTTATGTGGAGGCTGGACAGACGCCCCCGTCTGGTATTGCGGTGTGGCCTCTGTGGGGGCTGGACTGGCGCCCCTGTCTGGTATCATGGTGCGGCCTATGTGGGGGCTGAACTGGTGCCCCATGTAGTATTGTGGTGGGGGCTGGACTGGTGCCCCATGTAGTATTGTGGTGGGGGCTAGACTGGCACCTCCGTCTGGTATCGTGGTGCGGCTTATGTGGAGGCTGGACAGACGCCCCCGTCTGGTATTGCGGTGTGGCCTCTGTGGGGGCTGGACTGGCGCCCCTGTCTGGTATCATGGTGCGGCCTATGTGGGGGCTGAACTGGTGCCCCATGTAGTATTGTGGTGGGGGCTGGACTGGTGCCCCATGTAGTATTGTGGTGGGGGCTAGACTGGCACCTCCGTCTGGTATCGTGGTGCGGCTTATGTGGAGACTGGACAGACGCCCCCGTCTGGTATTGCGGTGTGGCCTCTGTGGGGGCCGTGGCTGATATACTATGACGTGATCACCCCCCACTCTTGCGGGGGGATATGTTATTTGGTCCCATTAATGTTTCGCTCCCCCCACCACAATCCGCCTCACGTGGTGATCCTTCCTGAGGACTCGTCTCTATATTGCTGGGTATTGGGGCGCCGTCCAGTGTCGGGAGTCTCCTCCGCCATGATTGTGCCAGTCTGTCACTTCGCCATATTTCCCTCAGGTCAGCTCTTGCAGGTGGTCCGTGCCCCCAATGGCGCCCAGTATATCATTCAGCAGCAGCAGCCCATGGTCCTGCAGCAGCAAGTGATTCCCCAGATGCAGCCTGGAGGGGTACAAGCCCCTGTCATCCAGCAGGTGAGACGCTTTTTATGGTGTCGTCTGCCATGACTTGATATCATGGAGGAGAGGTAACTCCCCCCTTGTCCGTTCCAGGTTTTGACTCCTCTGCCCGGGGGTCTCTCGCAGCAGACCGGGGTCATCATACAGCCACAGCAGATCCTCTTCACAGGCAACAAACCCCAAGTCATCCCCACCACGGTCGCCGCTCCACAAGCGCCATCGCAGGCGCAGCTCTCCATGGCAAACACCCAACAGCCGCAGCCGGGGCAGCAGCAAGCGCCTCTCGTCCTGCAGGTGGACGGCGCCGGAGACACTTCTTCTGAGGAGGATGAAGATGAGGATGAAGATTACGATGATGAAGAGGAGGAGGACAAGGAAAAGGACGGCGAGGACGGCCAAGTGGAGGAGGTAATGTTGTGGCACACCGCTGCATCCTGCGAGGGGCGGCTGCTGGGGGTTGTAGTCACACAGCGCATTCATCTATCACGTGTAGTCGGGTCTAGCGCGGTCTCCGCTTTTCCTGCAGGAGCCGCTGAACAGTGAGGACGATGTGAGCGACGAGGAGGGGCAGGAGCTGTTCGACACAGAGAATGTGGTCGTCTGTCAGTACGATAAGGTGAGACGTCCTCGTGGTGTGACGGGCGCAGGTTCTGTCCAGTCCAACCGCAAGAACCTGGAGCCTCCGTCACAGCCGCCCTCACATTGTGCTCTGCGGTGACATGAACCCTCTCTGACACCCCCAGATTAGGTCTGTGCGGAGACCCTGATAGCGAAGGCTCGATGTGGCCATCAATTAGCTCCTACATCTGTGACACAAACACTCGTCAGAATGGGCCATACCGAGTGTGGCCACTAGATGGCAGCCTTGTCCCTGGTGAGATGAGCAACTGTTCACCGCAGCCTCCTGGCACTGTGTCTGTCTGGCCCGGTTCCTACGCCGAGTCCCGGTGATGTATGCCGAGCCGTACGGAATCGCCGCGTCATCTCATACTGATGGTGGGCCTGCACACGCACTGATATGTATTGCAGATGGAGTTTTGTAGACAGCAAGTCCGAAGATGGAGGTAGCCAATCATAGTCCCACACTAGCCCATCATGGTCCCACACATAGCCACGTCTAATGTGTTTATAGATGGAGGTAGCCCGTCACTGGCCCCGCGGTAGCCCGTCACTGGCCCCGCGGTAGCCCGTCACTGGCCCCGCGGTAGCCCGTCACTGGCCCCGCGCTAGCCCGTCACTGGCCCCGCGCTAGCCCGTCACTGGCCCCGCGCTAGCCCGTCACTGGCCCCGCGCTAGCCCGTCACTGGCCCCGCGCTAGCCCGTCACTGGTCCCGCAGTAGCCTCTTCTAATGTCTCCACTCTTCTCCACATTTCAGATCCACAGAAGTAAAAACAAGTGGAAGTTTCATCTAAAAGATGGAATCATGAACCTGAACGGTCGTGACTTTGTCTTCTCCAAAGCCATTGGTGACGCGGAGTGGTGAGCCCTCCCTCGGCCCCGCGCTGGGTTTTTAGGGGTCGGTGACTTTTAGACCAAAAAAAAACAAAGAAATAACTGGTTAATTTTGAAACTGCACCCAAAGGCCGGGAATTGGGCTCTTCCTGGCGCCAGCGACAAGAGACTAAGGCTGCACCTCCGTGTGGGACTGTAATGTCACGGGACTGATGACCTGGAGTGACGGAGGCCACGGACGGCCACGTGCAGCCCTTGTTTTATGGTTTTATTCTCCTTTCCATGTTATACAAGTTTGATCCTCTGGAAAGTTTTACTTCAAAAGATTGTATTAAGTGTTTTTATTGGGGGGTTATGGCACCTCTGCCCCCCCAGGTACCGGACGCTGACTCCTGCTTTTCTCGCCTCTCCCCTGTGCCACAATCAGCCATGATGTGATGCCTGATTTTAGGGTTCAGCTCCTCACATCCCGCCCTCTATTCTGTTTTATTCTTCGGCTTCGTCATTAACTGTGCAGCTATGTGCCCCCTGACCTGTGCCCCGGCGGTGGCGCCCCTTGACCCGTGCCCCGGCGGTGGCACTCCCGGCGGTGGCCCCTGGATCCAGCAAGGCCCGTCCAGGGCTGGCTGCCTTACTCCTGTAGTGCATTACCAGCCTTGGTCCTGGCGATGGTGATAAATGGGAGGGGGCGCCATGTTTGTACTGCCTTGTGTCTAGTGCCTAAAATCACGCAAGCAAGATGCTGACTTTCCGCTGGCCGTTGCGCCCCCTCCTGGCGGTTTGCAGCGTTCTCCGTTCTGATCTGTGTTTTTTTTTTTCTATGGCTCTCCTGTGTCTGTCTCGGCCTGTTGTGTGGGGTAATGATGGCGGATGACTGATCTCGGTGTGGGACCCCCGATGTATACTTGCTGCCTTACACAGCGCATTGGGGCTGTGGGCGGAGCTCTGGAGCATGGCCACGCCCTTTTGGCTATATCGGACTCTGTGGAGGTGACGGAGCAGCTTCTGATAAATGTGAAATCCTGTGTACTCGGCGGTTCGGGTCTTGGGGGGGCTCTGATGATTTTTTCTATGGGCCGGGGGATTGCGCTCCTGTCACCGGCTGTTGTACTTTCTGTGGAGGGGCGACGCTATTTATTATGTCTGTCTGTAAATGCTGTACAATGGCAGATGAGGCCGCTTTTCTTTTATGCCGCGCTTTAGATTCCTCATTAGGAAAGTTATTTGATTCTATTACGTTTTAATATTTTACCTTTGCAAAAACCTTTAATTAAAAGTTATTTTAAAAATGTGATATTTTCTGTGTGAAGACCCCGGGGGGAGGGCAGCGGAGATATAATAATATTTATTCATTTATATAGCGCTATTAACACCGCTTTACATACATTGTGAGCCCCAATGGGGACAGTGATGCCAATGTAAATTCCCTATGAGGAGTGTGGGAGGAAACCCACGAAAACACGGAGAGAACATACAAGCTCCTCGCAGATGGTGTCCTTGGTGCTAACCACCGAGCCATCCTCCTATACTGTCATATCCAAAAGTCCGAGGCTTCCCCTCACGTCTGCAGGTTGGAGGTGACGGACGACCAGGTTATTCCTTCTCTGCTAACTGCTGAATATGTGGGTGAGTGCCACGCTGCCGGGAGGCCATAATCACGAGATGCATGTCACGTGGCACAATGAGACCCCCAGTACCACAGTAAGAGGCCAGTGTAGTGTAGGGGCTATTGAGTGATGCAGCATCACCCTCCGCCTACCGTGTCCCCGGGACCTCCTCTCTCAGGGCTGGGCCGTGGCCCCGGGATCTCCTCCTTCTACCTGGTCTCGTGACTCCTCCCTTAGGGCTGGACTGCGGCCTCGGGACCTCCTCCCTCAGGGCTAGGCCGTGGCCCCGGGACCTCTTCCTTCTACCTGGTCCCGTGACTCCTCCCATAGGGCTGGACTGCGGCCCCGGGACCTCTTCCCTCAAGGCTAGGCCATGGCCCCGGGACCTCCTCCTTTTCATGTCTCCGGGACCTCCTCCTTTTCATGTCTCCGGGACCTCCTCCTTTTCATGTCTCCGGGACCTCCTCCTTTTCATGGCTCTGGGACCTCCTCCTTTACATGGCCCCGGGACCTCCTCCTTTACATGGCTCCGGGACCTCCTCCTTTATATGGCCCCGGGACCTCCTCCTTTTCATGGCTCCGGGACCTCCTCCTTTTCATGGCTCCGGGACCTCCTCCTTTACATGGCCCAGGGACCTCCTCCTTTACGTGGCCCCGGCACTTCCTTTGTGGCCCCAGGACCTCCTCCTTTTACATGGTCCCGGGACCTCCTCCTTTTACATGGTCCCGAGACCTCCTCCTTTTCATGGCCCTGGGACCTCCTCCCTCATGGTTGGGCTGTGGCCCTGTGACCACCTCCATTACGTGGCCCCGGGATCTCCTACCTCAGGACTTAGCCACGGCCCTGTGACCTCCTCCATTACGTGGCCCCGGGACCTCCTCCTTTTCATGGCCCTGGGACCTCCTCCCTCATGGTTGGGCTGTGGCCCTGTGACCACCTCCATTACGTGGCCCCGGGATCTCCTCCCTCAGGGCTGAGCCACGGCTCTGTGACCTCCTCCGTTACGTGGCCCCGGGACCTCCTCCTTTTCATGGCCCTGGACCTCCTCCCTCATGGTTGGGCTGTGGCCCTGTGGCCACCTCCATTACGTGGCCCCGGGATCTCCTCCCTCAGGGCTTAGCCACGGCCCTGTGACCTCCTCCGTTACG